>NC_086444.1:298495019-298722519 GCF_028390025.1 Pseudophryne corroboree
GCGCCCTGCACCCTACAGTGACCGGAGTGTGTGGGTTAGTGTGGGCGCAATGGCGCACAGCTGCAGTGCTGTGCGCTACCTTATGTGAAGACAGGAGTCTTCTGCCGCCGATTTCGATGTCTTCTCCGCTTCTGCCGGCTTCTGTCTTCTGGCTCTGCGAGGGGGACGGCGGCGCGGCTCCGGGAACGGACGACAAGGTCAGGTCCTGTGTTCGATCCCTCTGGAGCTAATGGTGTCCAGTAGCCTAAGAAGCGCAACCTAGCCGCAGTTAGTAGGTTTGCTTCTCTCCCCTCAGTCCCACGTAGCAGAGAGTCTGTTGCCAGCAGAAGCTCTCTGAAAATAAAAAAAACCTAACTAAAATACTTTCTTATTAGAGAGCTCACTAAAAGCACCCAGCTCTGTCCGGGCACAGATTCTAACTGAGGTCTGGAGGAGGGGCATAGAGGGAGGAGCCAGTGCACACCGGATAGTACTAAATCTTTCTTTAGAGTGCCCAGTCTCCTGCGGAGCCCGCTATTCCCCATGGTCCTTACGGAGTCCCCAGAATCCACTAGGACGTTAGAGAAAAGCAGTTTCACTGCAAGGTCTGTAAGAGTGTGTTACCGGATGGATCTACCACATGTACAGTATGTTTTGTGGATTCTGTTACGAATACAATTTCCGCTCCGGTTTCTAAGCCGGTTTCATCCCCGGATCCTCCATGGGCTATGCTAACAGATGTCATGGCTGGGTTGCAATCAGAATTGGCCGCCGCCCGACAAGAACGGGTGAGACCGCCAGAACTACCGGAGGGGTCTCAGCCTTGCCAAAGGTCCAGGTCCATTTTGGGTAGAAGGGATAAATTTAATTTGTCTTATGATTTACCAGTTTCTGCTATGTTGCATTCTGATGATTCTATGCCAAACCTCACTGCGCAAGATGAGGGTGAGGAGGGCGAAGTAGACCAGCAGTCAGATAGTGAAGATTTTGACAGCCCAGGCATTGATAATCTCATCAGAGCGGTGCGTCAGTCTATGAAGTTTACAGAAACTGAGGAGCCTCTGACAAATGATGAAGTCGTATTTACTAAACGACAGATCTCCGATGTGTTTTCCGCTTTCGGAATCTCTTAATAAGATGTTAGTGGAAACACAGAAGAATCCGGATAAACGGTTTTCTATACCTCGCAGATTTAAGTCTAGTTACCCGTTTCCAGAGTCTGTGACATCTACATGGGAGAATCCGCCATTGGTGGATTAGTCTGTGTCAAAACTTACGAAGAAATTAACTATACCAGTACCAACTGCTACTACACTTAAAGACCCTTCAGACCGGAAAATAGAAGCTATGCTAAAGTCCATGTATATAGCAGCAGGAGTGTTGCTTAGACCTGGGTTGGTTGGCATTTGGGTAACTAAGGCGCTAATAGTATGGATAACAGAACTCAAGTCTGCCCTACATGACGATCACCTTATACTTCTCGCTGATCAAATCTGGGAAGCTACTGATTATCTCTGTACAGCTTCTACTGATGTCTGTCAGCTTGGTTCTCGCCTTTCATCGTCGCTAGTTGCAGCATGACGAGCACTCTGGCTGCGTTCTTGGCAAGCGGAGGCAGAGTTCAAAAGAGGTATAGAGGCATTACCTTACGGTGGCGAGAAGTTGTTTGGTCCTGAATTGGACAAATGGATTTCTGAGGCCACGGGGGGAAAGTCTGTTTTCCTACCATTGCCTCCAACGGTACCTAGACGGAAATACTCTGGCCCGGCATTCAAATCCTTTAGACCTCAGCCCTTTCGAGGCCGTGGTAGAGGAACAGCCACGCCTGATAGACTAGGTCGAGGACGTGGTTTCCAACAAACCAACACCAGTCGTCAGGACGCTTAAGTCACCGACAAGCCAGTGGCATGACGGGCTCCCAGCCCATCTCGGATCTCCAATTGTGGGAGCACGCCTTCAGACGTTCCATTTGGCGTGGTTCCAGACATCCACAGATGGGTGGATCCGCAATTTAGTGTTAAAAAGTTACAAAATAGAGTTCGAC
This sequence comes from Pseudophryne corroboree, assembly GCF_028390025.1. Taxonomy (NCBI): domain Eukaryota; kingdom Metazoa; phylum Chordata; class Amphibia; order Anura; family Myobatrachidae; genus Pseudophryne; species Pseudophryne corroboree. The sequence goes on from NC_086444.1 coordinate 298,497,043, forward strand.
TGTCTCCCGCCACTGCGGTTTTTCAAGACAGGACTGCCTCTGTCGGACGACAAGAGGGCGGTTCTGCAAATTGCCATTCAGTCCCTGCTGGAGTCAGCAGTTTTGATTCCGGTCCCTGTACACCAACAAGGTCAGGGTTATTACTCCAGTCTGTTTGTGGTACCAAAGCCGGATGGCTCCGTCAGGCCAATATTGAACTTAAAGGGTCTCAATCAGTACGTCACTTACTACAGATTCAAGATGAAATCTCTGCGGTCAGTAATTGCAGGTTTAGAGCCACTGGAATTCATGATTGCGCTAGATCTCAAGGATGCGTACTTACACATTCCGATTTGGCCACCTCATCAGAGGTTCTTGCGTTTTGCAATACGGCAGAACCATTACCAGTTTCAGGCTCTACCGTTTGGCCTCTCGTCAGCGCCTCGGGTATTCACCAAAGTGATGTCTGTGATGATAGCTCATCTCAGATCCCTGGGAGTGATAATAGTTCCGTACTTGGACGATCTGCTCATTAAAGCTCCGTCTCAACAGATGCTCCTCCAACATGCGTTGCTAACGTACAATGTACTAGTTCAGCACGGTTGGATTGCCAACTTCAAGAAATCACATCTAATTCCGTCTCAACGACTTCAATTCCTAGGTATGATTCTCGATACGGTAAATCAAAGAATTTACCTACCAGAACAGAAAGTACAGATTATTCGTCATCTGGTACAATTAGTGCTCAAGCCACGCACAGTCTCGGTACATTTGTGCATTCGCCTCTTAGGCACAATGGTGACGGCATTCGAAGCGCTTCAGTTCGGAAGATTTCACTCACGTCCTTTTCAACTGGATGTGCTTGCACAGTGGTCGGGCTCGCATCTGCAGATTCACCACAGGGTGAGGTTGTCACCACGGGCCAGAGAATCTCTACTCTGGTGGCTCAAAGTACACAATCTAACTGCAGGGAAACGGTTCGGCGCCTGGAATTGGATAATTCTAACGACGGACGCGAGTCTCAGAGGTTAAGGAGCTGTCGTTCAAAATTGTCAGCTCCAGGGTCTCTGGGCGGATCACGAAAGATTGCTGTCGATAAATGTCCTGGAACTCCGGGCAATTTACAATGCACTACGACAAGCAGTGCACATGCTTCAGTCTCAGACTGTCCAGGTGCAGTCAGACAATGCGACGGCGGTCGCGTACATCAACAAACAAGGAGGAACGAGAAGCCGCATGGCAATGCGGGAAGTAACTCGAATCCTCAATTGGGCCGAGCATCACCAAGTGATATTGTCAGCAGTGTTCATTCCGGGAGTGGACAACTGGGAGGCGGATTATCTCAGCCGTCTGGATTTTCGTCCAGGAGAATGGGCATTAAATCCAGAAGTGTTTCACATGTTGGTCCAAAGGTTGGGTTACCCTCAAGTGGACCTGATGGCATCTCGCCACAATCACCAAATGCCCCAGTATGTGTCCAGAACGCGAGATCCAAAGGCAGTGGCGGTGGATGCTCTCACAATCGCGTGGCCGTACAGCCTCTTGTATCTGTTTCCACCGTTTCCGCTGCTCCCTCTGTTGCTAAAACGGATCAAAAGAGAGTTCGCCACAGTCATACTAGTGGCGCCTCATTGGCCTCGGAGAGCTTGGTTCTCGGATCTCCGCGGAATTCTCGCAGACGATCCTTTGCTGCTCCCGCTACGTCCGGACCTATTACAACAGGGTCCGTTCCTTTACCCCAATTTAGCGGAGCTGCGTTTGACGGGGTGGCTGTTGAGACCGCCCTCTTAAGAAGAGAGGGCATTCCAGAATCGGTTATACCAACCATGTTACGTGCTAGGAAGCCAGTTACGGCAGCTCATTATTACAGAATTTGGCGTGCCTATATAGGTTGGTATGAAGCTCGGAAGTTTCCGACATCATCTTTCAAGTTATCTAGTCTTTTGTTATTTCTACAGACGGGGGTTAGATGGAGGACTGCGTTTATCTACACTAAAGGTGCAGGTATCTGCTTTGTCAATTTACTTTCAAAGACGATTGGCTCTATTGCCGTCTGTACACACCTTTCTGCAAGGTGTCCTCAGAGCACAGCCTCCATTCATTCCACCAACAGCGCCATGGGACTTGAATCTGGTTTTAGATTTCTTACAGTCTTCATATTTTGAACCCTTACAACAAGTGGATATTAAGTTTCTCACTTGGAAAACGATTTTTCTACTAGCCTTAGCTTCGGCGAGGCGTGTTTCAGATTTGGGTGCCTTGTCATGCAAGCCACCGTATTTGGTGTTTCATGATGACAGAGCGGAACTTCGGACGAATCCCCCTTTCCTGCCAAAGGTAGTGTCATCTTTTCACATCAATCAACCAATAGTAGTTCTGGTGTTAACAGAAGATTCTGGAACTTTGGATGTGGTAAGCGCACTACGCGTTTATGTATCCCGAACGTCTACAGTTCGTAAGACGTATAACGTTGTTTGTTCTCTATTATGCTGCCAAGATGGGTTGGCCAGCTTCTAAGCAGACCTTATCCAGATGGATTAAACTGACCATACGTCAGGCTTACCTTCATGCTAGGTTACAGCCGCCTACATCAGTAACAGCTCATTCCACACGTTCTGTGGGAACTTCATGGGCAGCTGGTCGTGGGGCTTCTACGACGCAGCTTTGCCGTGCGGCTACATGGTCATCAGTGAACACATTTGTGCGCTTTTACAAGTTTGATACGTTTGCGGCATCAGCATCTAGCTTTGGCCGCCTAGTGTTACAGGTGCCAAACAGCTCTCCTGCCCACGGGGGAAGCTTTGGTACGCCCGAAGAGTACTCCAGTGACCCCTAGTGGATGAAAAAGAAAATAGGATTTTGGTACTTACCCGGTAAATCCTTTTCTTTGAATCCATAGGGGGCACTGGACGCCCACCCAGAGCAGTTTTACCTGGTTTGTGGTAAGTCCAGGGGATCTTATGTTAACACATTCTCACCGACTGGTTCAAATTTTCAAGTTCTATCGGTTATGGTGTCAACTGTTTAGTTGTCAGTTACGTTATGTGTCAACTTTATTGTTGTCCATTATGTTATATGTAATTCTCCAATGTCAACCTCTCTATCGCTCCTGTTCGGCTCAGTAAAAAACACTGAGGTACTCTGGGAATATGGAGGGGAGGAGAGTTACTAAATTTAAATATTCAGTGCCCTGGTTCTGCTAAAGCCGTCCATATCCCAAGAGTACTCCAGTGCCCCCTATGGATTCAAAGAAAAGGATTTACCTGGTAAGTACCAAAATCCTATTTTTGCTTTGTTAAGGGGGGTACTTACGGAGCGATCGCTGCTTAAAATCTAAGCAATCTGACTTAGATTTTAAGCATGATCGCTCCGTGTGTATGCCCCACAGCGATAGCGATGCACAGCCCTGCGCATCGCTGGTGCTAGATTGGCCAATCTAGCAGGTCGCTCATTTCACCCGCTGGGTGAAATGAGCGCCCCCCCCCCGTCTCCCCCCACACGCTCAGCACACATCGCGCTGTGCTGACCGGCGGGAGGTGTGCTGAGCGGTCTGCTCAGCACACATCTCTCCCACATCGAGGGTGTGGAGCTGCAGCTAAACAGCAGAGAGTCCTCGGTGGACTGGTGTCGAAAGCCTATGCTGGCGTTTCAACCACCGGTACTTAGGAGCCATTTTGAAATGAAAACCTGTGCACCCGTATGCCCTGGTGGTCTAGTAGAGTCCCTGGTTTGTGCCAGTGTCCACAGCTAGTGAAGGCATCCATCTCCCAGGACACACACAGTGGACCGCAGTTTCACTGCTCCCCACTTGCCAGCCACGCAGTCCAGGGGGTTGCCCAGAAGTAGTGGTGCTAGTTGCTCGTGTGGACCCTGCCGCAAGTACCCGTCGGGGGAGAGGCCGTGCAGGAGTTTCAGCGTTGGGGGGGGGGGGGGGGGGGGGAGAGTGATGCAGCATGGATGCTGCATCAGACTTCCAGCGCCGTCAGGCTCAGTGCAAAAGTAGAAAAAAAAATTAAGAAAAAGCTTTGGTAAGAGGTGCATCCAGCTTCCTGCTGGCACCATAAAAAACTGCCTGAGCATGGAGGCGGGCCGATGCATCCTGGGATATCTGAAAAGGCTTAACTGTATGGTGCCCTGAAGCTGATCCTACCACCTATAACCCTGATGTTATCCTTGTGGGGCCCTATGGAACCCGAAGAACAATGAAGTCACATGCTGCATAATCAAATAGCTAAGTGTCTATTTAAGACAGGTCTCCCAAACGGAGAAAAAAAATCCAAGTAATAACATCTACAGAAAGTACAAGTTGATATTGATTCTTGTAAAAAAGTTCTGTCACTGAGGCTTAAGCCCTCTTTTGCCAACAATCGAGTAGAGTGCGCTCTTGGTAACTCTGGTATTACATGGCTACTTTTCTTATAAACTTGCATGACTACTAAATCTAGAATGGCACATTTAGAAGGGGCATATCCTTTTTATGGAACCCGATAGGAATAGTCCTCATTCTTAAACAAACAGTAATTACCCACTGTGGCTCTGGGCAAAAAGATGGTAACACTCATGCCCTGGTTAATATGAAATGTGGATACAATACAGCAGGCATTCTTACCATCGGTCCTTAACCACTTAACTGACGATTTTTGCATTCAAAACTGTTCATAAAATAGTTTAAAAAGTATTTTATTTAAATATTAAAATATATGATGCACATCTGCAGAGGAGATCCGCCCTCATCAAAAAGTGGGGGACACAGTGGGGCGGCGCAGTTGCATGTGATCTGACCATGCCAGTTAAGTGGTTAAGGCACACCATCAATTTTTTAGTAATATCCATGCTTGAGCACAGGTAAATTTAGTAACTGTTCTATTGATTTAACCATCTGTGCTGAAGCCTGGATATCACTAAAACCTGCACTATTGGTCTTGAGGACCAAGGTTGGGAATGTTTGCAACATAGTTTAATAAATAAAAAATACCTTGGTTTGGTCCATACAACTACTTTATCCTTAAAGCTATTATAAGCATCCTTTATTTATATGGCACCAAAGTGGTTTGCAACACCTTACACAGTACAACAAACAGTGCAAACAAAAAACAAAAAAAATCTACACAAAACAATGTAACATGGGATACAAACTAACCACTGATGCATATGAAGTTATAATACAAACAAAAGCGGCACTGGATGCAGATGTTGCCAATTGGGAGGAGATGACAAGGAAAACCATGAGGGAAGAATCTGCTAGTGAGAGTTTACAATCTAATAATTAGAAAGTGTTACTTGCACCATAATGCCTGACATCTCCACCATTCTGGCATAAGTCATTGAAACTGGCATTATCCAATGAAGACTTCCTCAATTGGATCATCCATCAGAACATTAGGTTCTGGTGATCTGCCCCAAAGACCTACTTTATGCAAATTTCTGCTCACGCCTCAGGAGGGTGGAAGTAAAAATCTGCAATAAGCGCAGCCTCTGGACTGGTCGCCCAAAACAACTGAATAGCTTCAGATGGCGGTTATACACCCAAGAACAATGGAATCACCCCTCAAGATGACTCAACTCCCTACAGTGTGTATAGGACGTATCATTTGGTCTAGAAATGGATAAGACCAGCCAGTCCCCGGAGGGAAAACATGACTTTGGTACTTACCGGTAAATCCGTTTCTGATTCCACAGGGAACACTGGAGACTTATGACAGTGGGGTATAGGACAGGTAGATACGTGTAGCTGGCACTTTAAATTTATAAGTATTGCTGGCCTTTAAGCGTCCCTCTCTATGCCCCCCTCCAAACCAGAGAAACTGAGCCTGACAAAGACGGAAAGAACAGAACTTTAAAGAAAAAGGTAAAGCATAGTGAACAGAATAAGAATCCTTATTACAATCTGTGTAAACAGATGCAGTCACAACAGAACACCAAAACATAAAATGGCAGGAAACATAGCGCAGCGATGGTGCCGTGTCCTTTGTGGAATCAGAGAAATTCATTTACCGGTAGGTACCAAAATACGGTTATCTCTTTAGTCTACTAGGGTACACTGGAGGCATAAGACAGTGGGGTCATAGCAGAGAACCCTTCATGGGCGGGAGAGCACTAAGACACAGAGCGGCCAAAGTGAGGTTCAGGGACCGCAGGAAGCATCAACCTATTAAACATGACAAAAATATTTTTACCAGACCAGGCAGCCACACAACAGTTGTGGCTGAAACCCCTCTGGCAGCAGACCATGGGGGTGCCACCAAACGTGGAGTGTGCAGAATTGGATGCTGGTGGAGTTCGGGAGTAAGCCAGATAAGTTGCATACTAGTCAGTCAAAGCCACCGAAACAACAACACCCTGGCTTAGCTGGATCACAGAGAACAAAGCTATTTTTACAGTAGAGATGAGCGGATTCGGTTTTACTCGGTTCTCAAAATGGCATCTGATTGGCTATCCAAAACACGTGACATCCGTGAGCCAATAAGATGCCGTTTTGAGAACCGAGTAAATCCGAGTAAAACCGAATCCGCTCATCTCTATTTTACAGCGGAGACGTCCAACTCACAGATGTGCAGAGCCCTTACCACACCCAAAGATTGAGAGGAAGGATAGGTTCTCTGGGGGAAAAAAAAAAAAAAAGGCACTACAATAGGCTGGTTGATGTGTAACGAAGAAACCACTTTAGGCAGAAAAACCAGCTTTGTGCGGAGTTCCGCTCTGTCTTCATTGAAGATTAGATAAAAGGGAGTGACACGACAAAGCTCCCAGTTCAGAGAGCCTTTGGCTGAAGTCAAAGCAAGGAGGACCATCCTCCAGGATAGAAACTTTAAGTCAGCCATTGACAAAGGCTCGAAAAAGGATGACTGGAGGACAGATTCTCAAGGTGCAGCAGAAGGAACAAAAGGGAGGCTGAATTCTAAGCACTCCCTGTAAAAAAAAAAAAAAAAAAAAAAAATTCTGCACCTCCTGCAATAAGGCCAGGCGTTTCTGGGAAAAATTGGTACCTTCAAAGACCCCAGCCGAGAATCCTGCCTAAAGGAACAGCAGGAACCGGAACAATATGAACAACGTGGTAGGAAACAGTTTCCTTTCGCACATAGCCACATAATACTTACAAATACGGCAGTAGAGTAATGAAGTCACCTATGTCAAAGCCTAGAGCGCAGTTGGAATCACAGACCTGGGAACACCCCTCTTTCGCAGCAGTGAGGTTTCAAATGCAGAGGTATACCTCATTGATGAAGGTACTCCTTGAGTAGTCTATGAGAAGTTGCTGCAAGTCTGAATATCATGCCCTACGAGGCCAGGCCGGAGCTATCAGGATGACTGTGGCGTGTTCGCTCTCTATGTGCATGCGGACTTGAGGTAGAAGAGGAACAGCAGGAACAAGTAAATGAGCTGAAACAGCCAGGGAGTCGTTAAAGGCATCCATAGCCTTGTCCTTTGGGTTACAAGTACTGGAGCAGTACCAAGGGAGCAGATGGTTTTGCCTGGGCACCATGAGGTCTATCTGAGGCTCACCCCAACATTGGACCAGCTGTGTTAAGACCTGTGGATGCAACGCCCATTCCCCTGGAAGATCCTGTAGACTTGGGTAGTTTGCTTCCCAATTGTCTATCATCAGGATGAAGATCACTGAAATCGTCATGTCATACTTTTTGGGCTAGAGGAGAATGCGACTAACTTACCGCATGGCTTCCCTGCTTCGAGTTCTGCCATGTCTTTTTATGTATGCCACCACCCTTGCAATGTTTGACTGGACTGATTGCTTTTTCCTCTACTCAGAGGTAGGGCAGACGAAGAGCAGGGTGCACTGCTCGGACCTCAAGACTCTTGACTGGCAAGAATGACTCCTGTGGAGACCAATGTCCTTGGAAGTGACTGTCCATTGCCACGGCACCCTAACCTCGGCGACTGGCATCAGTCGTGAGAAGCCATTTCCATAGCCCAAATCAACGTCCCTCTAGAAGGTGAGAGGTCTGCAACCACCAGAGTAGCAAGACCCACGTCCTGGAGGTTAAGCGAACTAGACGATTCAACTGTAAGTGTGATCCATCCACTGGGAGAGAACCTGATGGGTTAAGGCAATATCTTGTAATAACCTTTCCTTTGAGTGAGCCCTGAAGAGATCATCTAGGTAAGGAAATATGGTTACCCCTTTTGCACAGAGAAGCGTGAGGATTACTGCCATCACTTTCGTGAAAAAACTCATGGTGCAGATGATAGGGTGAATGGAAGGGCCTGGAACTGGTAGTGAGAGTCCCTTCATGCAAAGCTGAGGTACGCCTGGTGAGATTCCCAGGTTGGAATGTGGAGACAGGCATACTTGATATCCAGTACAACTAGAAGCTCTTGTGCTTCCATCCCCGTAACCACCAAGTGGAGGGATTCCATTTTGAATTTGAAACCATTAGGAATGGATTGAGGGATTTCAAATTCAGAATTGTTCGGACGGAGCTGTCCAGCTTTTTTACGACAGATTAGATTAAAACCCCAGATTCTGTTGTAATGGGGGGACTGGTAGCAACACCTATGAGGTCAAGAGCATTGTGATTGCCTCCTATACCACCACTCTTTTCCTCTGAAACTGGTAAACCTGAGGGAAAGAAACGATGAGGGGGCTGGAAAAGAAAATCTATCTTATATCCTTGAGACTATACTTCTCACCCAGGAGTCTCGACCAGTCTGCCCCCAAATATCACTGAACTTCAACAGGTTGGCTGCAACTGTAGTATCCCCCAGGTGGGAGGGTAGCAAGTTATGCAGCAGATTTGCTGGCAGTTCTAGGCTCCTGTTGACATGAAGCTACTGCAGCTCTAACCCTGCCTCTAGTACCCCGAAAGGTGGAAGAGACCTCTAAACTTGGCAGGTACAAGAAAGGAACAAAATGAGGGTCAAGAGTACGATTTTCTTGGGGCTGAGGAGGCGGAAGGCAGATAAGTGAATTTACCTCTTGTAGTCCGAGAAATCCATCTATATAGTTCAGGGCCAAATAAGATATTGCCTGAAAAGGGGAGAGCCTCTACCGCTTTCTTGGATTCTGTGTTTGCTAGCCAGAGGCGAAGACATAGGGGGGCAGATGTATTAACCTGGAGATTGCATAAGGAAGTGATAAACCAGTGATAAATGCAAGGCGATAAACACACCAGCCAATCAGCTCCTGTTAATTTGCATATTGGAGCTGATTGGCTGGCACAATTATCACTGGATTATCACTTCCTTATGCCTTCTCCAGGTTAATACATGTGCCCCAGGGTTTTGCGGGCTAAGGTTGCAGCCACAAAATATGCTAACATCTCTAAATGCTAGTGACAAGCTCAGGTCTTGGGGAGCTGGCTTGCAACACTGTTCACAGCTGCTTGGCCTGGGCATAAATAGCCTTTAAAGCCCAGAACTGACAAGAGCAGGGTGAAGAATTACAGAGTAATTAGGCTTAAGCATAGTCTCCAACTTATGATCCGATGTTCTTTTAAGGAACTAGCACCAGGACTGGTAATAGAGTGTTCTTTGACAGACGTGACACAGAAGATTCCCCTGTTTGGGGGGGGGGGGGGGGGGGGGGGTGTTGGGAAGTCTCCACCGTGTTCTGCTATCTGTGGGGTAAAAGGGAAGAGGCAAGCATATTCTAAATTGTTGGAAAAATTACCAAAGACCTTTGCTCCTTCCCTAAAAGGGAAGGTTATGAAGTACCCTGGTCAGGGACAATTAATACCAAACACCGTCAGGATCAGTGCCTATGCCCCGAGAAATTACCTCCATGTGTAAAGCAGACTGTAAAAGAGCCTGATGCCAGCCTTTTAGGACCTAGTATAACGATGTGGACACTAAATTCACAGCCTCACTTAAGCCACAGAACTTCTGTCTGGGTTTTTGTAAACTTCAGGTTACACTTTATACAGCCACTTCTTTATCACATCACTGGTAGTTAACCAGTTCAGGAAAAGCCAGAGTGTGGGATTTTATTCATCTTCTTGGTTCAAAAACTAGATGGATCCATCATCCCATATGGATCCTAAATTCTTGAAGTACCCAACTTCAGGTGGGCAGGTTCAAAATGAAGTCTGAGGTGTGGCGTAAGTGGAGCAGAACCATCTCCATGAGCATTCATGTGTACTTGTAGGTCAACAATGTCTCGCATATTTCACACCAGGCTCATCATTTGCAATTGCGAGCTCTACCTTTTAGCCTGGAAAATTGCAACAAGGGATTTAGTTTATAGTGGAGATTGGCAGCTCTTCTGAGATCCAGGAGAGCACATAATTTCATACCAATATGTTCTATTAATCAAGGCAGTATCCTAGACTTTACAGCAGGCTAGAGACAGCATGAACGGAATCTCAGTGATTATCAATAACCACAAAAATTCAAACACCCAACCAGCAAAACTTTTCTATTGCTTCTGTTTAATTGCCAATAGAATATTTTTTTTCAGTTTCTGGCAAGAACACAAAAACTCATAGTGTCTCTTGGACATAGGTCCGTTCTATTTTACATGAAGATCTAATGCTAGGTACACACCAAACAATAATTGTACCAATTTCCCAATAATCGGTGCATCACCTGATTTCTCATATAGTGTACATGAACTGTCATTTCAGCGATGAATTAGGAAAATCTTGCCCACAACCATGCCCATTCGATAATCAGCTTGATCAGTCTGGAGCAACAATCTCGGTCACAAACTCACAATAACCTGCAGTGTGTGAGCACTCTCACAAATCTGACCATATTTCCCACGTTTTTCCATAACCAAGTCATCCTCATTGTGGGCAAACACATGCAAATTCAATGCTGTGTGGCAGAAATTTACTAAAAAAAATAAAAATAGCTTAGTGTGAATCGCAGATATCGGAGTCTTCATTTTGGCGAAAAAGCACCCCGATTGGCAGGACAACAAAAAAATAAAATATAAGTGTGTGTACCTAGTTTTGAAAATAGGATTTTAATACCTACCGGTAAATTCTTTTCTCGTAGTCCATAAGGGATATTGGGGTTCACTTAGTAGGATGGGGTATAGATGGGGTCCAAAGGAGCCAGTGCAATTTAAATTTCTTCATCTGGGTGTGCTGGCTCCTCACCTCTATGCCCCCTGCTACAGCAAGTATAAGTAAAACTGTGCCCAAAGGAGAATGGACATACTTGAGAGAAAAAACATAACAGTGAGTGGTGAGATTCATACACCAGCACACAACATAAAACGACCAGCAATGGCTGGTAAAACATCAACGGCTGAACAGGTAAACTTCTTGAAAAAGAAAAACCTGCAGACACGTCAACACACTGAGGCGGGCACCCAGTGTCCCTTATAGACTACGAGAAAAGGATTTACAGTTAGGTATTAAAATCCTATTTTCTCTAACATCCATAAAGGATACTGGGGTTCACTTAGTACGATAGAGACGTCCCAAAGCTTCCAGAACAGGCAGTAAAGCGCGGAGACATCTGCAGCACCACCTGCCCAAACTGGGTATCCTCTTTAGCCAGGGTATCAAACCTGTAGAACTTCACAAAGGTGTTCTTCCCCGACCAGGTTACAGCTCGGCATAGTTTCAAGGCCGGGACTCCACGGACAGCCGCCCAGGAAGAGTCCACTGATCTTGTAGAGTGGGCCTTCAGAGACCGTGGAACAGGTAAGGCTGCTGACACATAGGCTTGTTGGATAGTAAGCCTAAGCCAACGAGCAATGGACTGCTTAGAAGCAGGACAACCCTTTTCCTGTGCATCATATAGCACAAACAAGGAATATGTCTTTCTGATTCGAGCCGTCATATTGATATAGCTCTACAAGGCTCGCACAGCATCAAATGCCTCCGGAGGAGCAGAAGTGCCAGAACTTGATGGAACCACAAAAGGTTGATTCAAGTGGAACGCAGAGACGACCTTCGGCAGGAACTGTTGCTTAATCCTGAGCTCCGCTCGGTCCTTGTAAAAGTAGTGATGTTTACACGGTAAGGCCCCCCAATTCTGAAACACGCCTAGCAGAAGCCAGGGCCAGTAACATCACCATCTTCCACGTGAGGTACTTGTCTTCTGCCGTAATCAGAGGTTCAAACCAGGAGGACTGTAGACATTCCAACACTACATCCAAATCCCAGGGTGCTGCAGGCGGCCCAAAAGGAGGTTTTTATGTGAAGAACCCCTTCAAGAAGGTCTGAACTTCTGGCAACACTGCCAATTTCTTCTGGAAGAAAATTGAAAGAGCTGAAATCTGGACCTTAATGGAACCCAGACGTAAGCCCTTATCCACACCAGCCCGCAGGAAACGTCCCAAGTGGAACTCCGCAGGCCGATACGTGCGTTCCTCACACTAAGAGGCAAATCTCTTCCATATATGTGTTAGGCGCCGTGGTCCGTGATGTCCTCGCGGCCCGGCACCTAGCAACTAGGGACGCCAGGCGTGCGAGCCGCCGGGTCCCTAGCAACGCCGGGACGCCGTGCGCGCTTAGCCGCCGGCTCCCTAGCAACACTTAGCCGCCTGGACCCTAGCAACGGGGACGCCACGGGCGGACCGCGCTCCCCGTTGCAGGATCAATCTAATCAAGTTAAAACACTCACATATTTGTCTTCTGCTCGTGCAGCAAGCCAGCTGCACGGCATGTTTGTTAATCAGGCTCCGAACATCTGATTGGAGGACTCCCTGCTAAATACCTGCTCAGTGCTTCACACAGACGCCGGTAATAGCTTCCTGCATGCTGTTTTGGTTTGCTGAACGTCTGTTCCAGTCCTGCTGTGTCCGGTCATTCCTGTCCTCAGAAGTCCTGTGTCTTGGAGTTGTCATCTCATCCCAAGAAGTCGTTTGGTCCCCTGTAGTCCTCAACGATCACCAGAGAATATCGAGTGGTGTTCGTGAGTTGCGGCTCTGCCGTGTGTTGCGGCTCAGCAGCTTTATCTTTATATTCTGTTTCGGAGCATTTGCGGAGGGTTCCGCTTCCACAAGTCCTCTCCGGAACTCGGCGGTGCCGGGTAGGAGAGTGGACAAGTGGATATTTTGGTTGTCCTTTTCCCTGGCGGTTTTTACGCACATATTCTAGTTTCCAGTTAGCTTGTAGCCCCTGGCCTGGTTGTTTAGTCAGAGGGCCCCTTGTTATCACCCTGTCTCGGATTTCCCTTTGTCTCCCATTAAGACCTGAGGGGGCATCGGAGTTGGGCAGACATAATCCGCCCTTCAAACGCGGCTGCCATGGGCTCAAGCAACCATAGTCTCGCAGGGGATTTCTGACAGCACGGGCGAGACAACGGAGTTAGGGCGCCAGGGGCTATTTTCCATTCCCGCTCCCTTCCCCAGCATTACGTTCCAGTGCTCCGGTCCTTGCAATAAGATCTCCTCAGACCAGAGTGCTGGGATCATAACAATATGATAGTGTTTTGACGGCACAGGTTTCCTGGCCTGAACCATGGTAGCAATAAACTTTTTGGAAAAGCCTTTGTTAGGTAAGATGTTCCCGCTCAACCTCCATGCCATCAAACGAAGTTGCCATAAGTCCGGGTAGACAAACAGTCCTTGTTGAAGATCTCTTCACATTGGCAGAGGCCAAGGGTCTTTGACGGACATGACCAGAAGATCCGCGAACCAAGCCCTCAGAGGCCAATCCGGGGCAACCAGAATTGCCTGGAATTTGATTCCTGATTCGCTCTAGCACCCTTGGGAGTAATGGAATCGGAGGAAACAGGTAGACCAGCCAGTAAGGCCAAGGCAACGTCAGGGCATCTACTGCCCTCGCCCGAGGGTCCCTGGTTCGTGAGCAATAGTGAAGCTTCTTGTTGAGTCGAGAAGCCATCATGGCTATCTATGGGCAGCCCCACCGGTCGATCTGCTGAAGCACCTGATGGTGGAGCCAGACACTCTCCCGAGTGGAGATTGTGACGACTCGGGAAGTCCGCTTCCCAATTGTCCACTCCCGGAATGAAGATTGCAGACATTGCTCTTGCATTTCTTTCTGTCCAGTGGAGTATCTTTGACACTTCTCGCATGCAGGCTCTGCTTTTTGTCCCTCCTTGTCGATTTATGGAAGCCACCGCCGTAGTGTTGTCCGACTGAACCTGGATTGCTTGATCCTTGAGTCGAGGAGAGGCCTGAACCAGAGTATTGTAGATCGCCCCAAGTTCCAAAATGTTGATTGGAAGGAGGGCTTCGTGGGCTGACCACCTGCCCTGGAACTGAGCCCCTTGGGCGACAGCTACCCATCCTCTCAGACTCGAATCTGTCGTGAGGAGGATCCAATCCTGAATCTTCGACCTTCCAGTAGGTTTGTGGACTGTAGCCACCACAGGAGGGAAATCCTGGCCTGAGGTGACAGCCGTATTATCCGGAGCATCTGAAGATGTGAGCCGGACCACTTGCTCAGGAGATCCAATTGAAATGTTCTGGCATGGAACCTTCCGTACTGGATCGCCTCGTATGAGGCTACCATTTTCCCCAACAATCTTAAGCAAAGATGGATGGATATTCGAGTAGGCCGTAGAACCATTCGGACCATCTCCTGGAGTGTTCTCGCTTTGTCCTCTGGGAAGAACACTTCTTGAGCCACAGTATCCAGAAACATTACCAGGAACAAGAGCAGCTGAGTTGGCTCCAGGTGGGACTTCTGTAAATTGAGGATTCACCCATGGTGTGACAGAAGCTGAATAGTGCGGGCTATACGGAGCAATAAAAAGCTCCCTGGATCTCGCTTTTATCAAGAGATCGTCCAGATAACGGACAATATTGACCCCCTGGACCCGGATCATCATCTCCGCCATCACCTTTGTGAAAACCCTTGGAGCTGTGGACAGGGTAGCGCCTGGAACTAGTAGTGACCATTCAGCAGGGCAAACTGCAGGTAAGCCTGGTGAGGTGGTCAAATCGGGATACGGAGATAGGCGTACTTTATATCCAGTGAGACCATGACTCCCGTTCTTTCAGACCTGGAAATCACTGCTCGCAAGGATTCCATCTTGAATTTGAAAACCTTTAGGTAAGGGTTCAAGGATTTTAGATTCAGAATGGGCCTTACCAAACTGTCCGGTTTCGGTACCAAGAACAGGTTGGAGTAATAACCCTTTCCCTGTTGTTGTAGTGGCACTGGAACAATAACTTGGGACTAGACCAACTTTAGGTTGGCCTGTTGCAGTGTAACTCGTGTATCCTCCAAAGCTGGTAAGCTTGATTTGAATAATCGTTGGGGAGGAGCACTGTCGAACTCCAGCTTGTAGCCCTGAGAAATTAGGTCCTTTACCCAGGCATCTTGGCAGGAGCTTTCCCAGATGCGGCTGAAGTGACGCAATCTAGTTCCCACCTCGAGATCATGCTGAGGCCTTAGTGGAAGCTGAACTGGTGCGCTGTTCCTGAGAACCTGCGGCTGCTGTTTTCTTGTCTTACCTCTGGTGCCTCTAGTCGCAGTGGAAGCACCTCTGGCTCTAAATCTGAATTTGTTAGACCGAAAAGGACTGGGTAGAAAGCCCAGCCCCGGGTATGAACGTCTAGCCGGAGGGGCCCCAGCGGGGAGAAACGTGGATTTCCCTGCAGTAACCTTAGAAATCCATGTATCCAATTCAACCCTGAATAGCCACTCCACTGAGAAAGGGAGGGACTCCACACTGTGCTTGGAATCTGCGTCCGCTATCCACTGACAGAGCCATAGGGCTCTGCGTGCCAACACTGCCATAGCAGTAGTCCTAGCATTAAGAGTGCCTATTTCCTTGAGAGAATCACACAGGATGCATGCAGCGTCTTGGATGTGTTTTATGAGGGTTACCGTAGTAACCAGAGACATATCCCCCGCAAGGCCCTCTTGAATTTGAGTAGCCCATGTATGAATGGCTTGTGTCATCCAGGAACCCGACAAGTACAGGCCTTTGTGCTACGCCAGCCGCTGTGTAAAGACTTTAGTGTAGTCTCTATTTTCCTATCCCCAAAGTCCTTTAGTGTAAAGGAGCCCGGAGCTGGTAGTACCACCTTCTTAGAGAGGCGGAAGAACAATACGTCCACCGCTGGGGGTTCTCTCCAATTTTTCCTACCTTCTGGGGCAAATGGGAAAGTGTGCAAAAACCATTTTGTCACCTGAAATTTTTTATCGGGAGTTTTCCAGGCTTGCTTAAACATGTCCTCTAATTCCGGGGAATCAGGGAAAGTGACAGTTTTTTCTGTGCTAAGAAAATAGGCTTTTAATACCTACCGGTAAATCCTTTTCTCCTAGTCCGTAGAGGATGCTGGGGACACCAAAAGGACTGTGGGGTATAGACTGGATCCGCAGGAGACATGGGCACACTATAAGACTTTGAATGGGTGTGAACTGGCTCCTCCCTCTATGCCCCTCCTCCAGACTTCAGTTAGAAAACTGTGCCCAGGGAGACTGACATTTCAAGGAAAGAATTTATTGTTAAAACACGATGAGTGTCATACCAGCTCACACCTCGAATATGCCACAGAATGTGGCATTCAATAGACCACCAGCTGACGGCATGGAAAAAATATACAGCAATATGCTGACCGAAAATGTAACAACCTGTGTGTAAACACTACCAATAATCACATACCACATGCCATGGCATGAATAACAGCAGCAACAGACTTGACTGAAAAGAAACACCACGAGTGTAACGACAACCAAAAGCTGCAGATCCAGTACGGATTTACCGGTAGGTATTAAAATCCTATTTTCTCTTACGTCCTAGAGGATGCTGGGGACACCAAAAGGACCATGGGGTCTATACCAAAGCTCCAGACCGGGCGGGAGAGTGCGGACGACTCTGCAGCAACGATTGAGCAAACATGAGGTCCTCATCAGCAAGGGTATCAAACTTGTAGAACTTAGCAAAAGCGTTTGAACCCGGCCAAGTAGCAAAGTTGAACCGCCGAGACTCCTAGGGCATCTGCCCCAAGAAGAGCCCACCTTCCTGGTAGAATGGGCCTTCACCGACTTCGGTACCGTCAATCCAGCCGTAGAATGAGCATGCCGAATCGTATCACAGATCCAGCGTGCAACAGTCTGCTTAGAAGCAGGGGCCCCACTATTGTTGGGAGCAAACAGGATAAACAGAGCGTCTGTTTCCCCAATCTGAGCCGTTCTGGCGACAAATATTCAAAGCTCTGACTACATCGAGAGACTTCGAATCAGCCAAGGCTTAAGTAGCCCCAGGCACCACAATAGGCTGGTTCCTGTGAAACGCAGAAACCACTTTTGGCAGAAATTGTTGCCGAGTTCTCAATTCCGCTCTATCCACATGGAAGATCAAATAGGGGCTATTGTGAGACAAAGCCGTCAATTCAGACACCCGCCTTGCGGACGCCAAGGCCAATAGCATGACCACTTTCCAAGTGAGAAATTTTTACCCAACCTTCCGTAAAGGTTCCAACCAGTGTGACATAAACTGCAACACCACGTTAAGGTCCCATGGTGCCACTGGGGGCACAAATGGAGGTTGGATGTGCAGCACTCCTTTCACGAAAGTCTGAATTTCAGGAAAGGTGGCCAATTCTTTTTGAAAGAAAATTGATAAGGCCGAAATCTGCACTTTAATGGAGCCTAAGTCTAGGCCTGCCTCCACACCTGCTTGCAAAAAATTGAGAAAACGACCCAGCTGAAATTCCTCCGTAGGAGCCTTCTTGGATTCACACCAAGACACATACTTCCTCCAAATACGGTGGTAAAGCTTCACCGTTACTTCTTTCCTAGCCTGAAGCAATGTGGGAATGACTTCACAGGCAATACCCTTTCGGGCTAGGATATGGCGTTTAACCGCCAAGCCGTCAAATGCAGCCCTGGTAGGTCTTGATACACGCCCAGTCCTTGCTGTAACAGGACCTCTCGTAGAGGAAGAGGTCAGGGATATTCTATGAGTAAGTCGTGAAGATCTGGATACCAAGTTCTCCTTGGCTAGACCGGAATAATGAGGATCGCCTGAACCTTTGTTTTTCTTAAGTTTATCACCTTCGGAAAGAGTGAAAGTGGAGGGAACACATAGACCGACTGAAACACCCAAGGTGTCACGAGGGCGTCCACTGCTATAGCTTGAGTGTCCCTTGACCTGGAACAATATCCCTGAAGTTTCTTGTTGAGGCGAGACGCCATCATGTCTAATCGAGGAATTCCCCAAAGACTTGTCACTTCTGTGAAACCTTCATGATGAAGACCCCACTCTCCTGGATGGAGATCGTGTCTGCTGAGGAAGTCTATTTCTCCGTTGTCTTCACCCGGAACGACGACCTCTAATAGAGCGTTTACATGCCTTTCAGCTTATCGGAAACTTTTGCGGCTTCTACCATTTCCGCTTTGCTCCTCGTTCCGCCCTAGCGGCTTACTTACGCCACTGCTGTTTAGTTGTCCGACAGAATGAAGACGGGCAGAACACGAAGATGATGTTCCGTTGTAAATAGCTCTTAATTTCAAGAAAGCTTATTGCAGACAAGCTTCCCGGCTTGACCTTTCCCCCTGGAAAGACTGCTCCCCAGCCTCGGAGACTTGTATCCGTGGAAACCAGGATCTAATCCTGGAACCCGAACCTTCGTCCGTCTAGGAGGTGAGAACTGTGAAGACACCACAGGAGATATATCCTGGTCCTGGAAAAATAAGAATTTACTTACCGATAATTCTATTTCTCATAGTCCGTAGTGGATACTGGGGACTCCGAAAGGACCATGGGGAATAGCGGCTCCGCAGGAGACTGGGCACAAAGTAAAAGCTTTAGGACTAGCTGGTGTGCACTGGCTCCTCCCCCTATGACCCTCCTCCAAGCCTCAGTTAGGATACTGTGCCCGGACGAGCGTACACAATAAGGAAGGATTTTGAATCCCGGGTAAGACTCATACCAGCCACACCAATCACACCGTACAACTTGTGATCTGAACCCAGTTAACAGCATGATAACAGAAGGAGCCTCTGAAAAGATGGCTCACAACAACAATAACCCGATTTTTGTAACAATAACTATGTACAAGTAATGCAGACAATCCGCACTTGGGATGGGCGCCCAGCATCCACTACGGACTATGAGAAATAGAATTATCGGTAAGTAAATTCTTATTTTCTCTAACGTCCTAGTGGATGCTGGGGACTCCGAAAGGACCATGGGGATTATACCAAAGCTCCCAAACGGGCGGGAGAGTGCGGATGACTCTGCAGCACCGAATGAGAGAACTCCAGGTCCTCCTCAGCCAGGGTATCAAATTTGTAGAATTTAGCAAACGTGTTTGCCCCTGACCAAGTAGCTGCTCGGCAAAGTTGTAAAGCCGAGACCCCTCGGGCAGCCGCCCAAGATGAGCCCACTTTCCGTGTGGAATAGGCTTTTACAGATTTTGGCTGTGGCAGGCCTGCCACAGAATGTGCAAGCTGAATTGTACTACAAATCCAACGAGCAATCGTCTGCTTAGAAGCAGGAGCACCCAGCTTGCTGGGTGCATACAGGATAAACAGCGAATCAGATTTTCTGACTCCAGCCGTCCTGGAAACATATTTTCAGGGCCCTGACTACGTCCAGCAACTTGGAATCCTCCAAGTCCCTAGTAGCCGCAGGCACCACAATAGGCTGGTTTAAGTGAAATGCTGAAACCACCTTAGGAAGAAATTGAGGACGAGTCCTCAATTCTGCCCTGTCCGTATGAAAAATTAGGTAAGGGCTTTTATAGGATAAAGCCGCCAATTCTGAGACACGCCTGGCTGAAGCCAGGGCTAACAGCATTACCACTTTCCATGTGAGATATTTTAAGTCCACAGTGGTGAGTGTTTCAAACCAATGTGATTTTAGGAATCCCAAAACTACATTGAGATCCCAAGGTGCCACTGGAGGCACAAAAGGAGGCTGTATATGCAGTACTCCCTTGACAAACGTCTGAACTTCAGGAACAGAAGCCAGTTCTTTTTGGAAGAATATTGACAGGGCCGAAATTTGAACCTTAATGGACCCTAATTTGAGGCCCATAGACAGTCCTGTTTGCAGGAAATGCAGGAACCGACCCAGTTGAAATTCCTCTGTAGGGGCCCTCCTGGCCTCGCACCACGCAACATATTTACGCCAAATACGGTGATAATGTTGTATGGTTACATCCTTTCTGGCTTTGATCAGGGTAGGGATGACTTCATCCGGAATGCCTTTTTCCTTCAGGATCCGGCGTTCAACCGCCATGCCGTCAAACGCAGCCGCGGTAAGTCTTGGAACAGACATGGTCCCTGCTGGAGCAGGTCCTTTCTTAGAGGTAGAGGCCACGGGTCTTCCGTGAGCATCTCTTGAATTTCCGGGTACCAAGTCCTTCTTGGCCAATCCGGAGCCACGAGTATAGTCTTTACTCCTCTCCTTCTTATGATTCTCAGTACTTTTGGTATGAGATGAAGAGGAGGGAACACATACACTGACTGGTACACCCACGGTGTTACCAGAGCGTCCACAGCTATTGCCTGAGGGTCCCTTGACCTGGCGCAATATCTGTCCAGTTTTTTGTTGAGGCGGGACGCCATCATGTCCACCTTTGGTTTTTCCCAACGGTTCACAATCATGTGGAAGACTTCTGGGTGAAGTCCCCACTCCCCCGGGTGAAGATCGTGTCTGCTGAGGAAGTCTGCTTCCCAGTTGTCCACTCCCGGAATGAACACTGCTGACAGTGCTATCACATGATTCTCCGCCCAGCGAAGAATCCTTGCCACTTCCATCATTGCCCTCCTGCTTCTTGTGCCGCCCTGTCTGTTTACGTGGGCGACTGCCGTGATGTTGTCCGACTGGATCAAAACCGGCTGACCCTGAAGCAGAGGTCTTGCCTGACTTAGGGCATTGTAAATGGCCCTTAGTTCCAGGATATTTATGTGAAGTGACGTTTCCATGCTTGACCACAAGCCCTGGAAATTTCTTCCCTGTGTGACTGCTCCCCAGCCTCAGGCTGGCATCCGTGATCACCAGGACCCAATCCTGAATGCCGAATCTGCGGCCCTCTAGGAGATGAGCACTCTGTAACCACCACAGGAGAGACACCTTTGTCCTTGGAGACAGGGTTATCCGCTGATGCATTTGAAGATGCGATCCGGACCATTTGTCCAGCAGATCCCACTGAAAAGGTCTTGCGTGGAATCTGCCGAATGGAATCGCTTCGTAAGAAGCCACCATCTTTCCCAGGACCCTTGTGCACTGATGTACTGACACTTGGCCTGGTCTTAGGAGGTTCCTGACTAGGTCGGATAACTCCTTGGCTTTCTCCTCCGGGAGAAACACCTTTTTCTGTACTGTGTCCAGAATCATCCCTAGGAACAGCAGACGTGTCGTCGGAATCAGCTGCGATTTTGGAATATTTAGAATCCATCCGTGCTGTCGTAGTACTACTTGAGATAGTGCTACTCCGACCTCTAACTGTTCTCTGGACCTTGCCCTTATCAGGAGATCGTCCAAGTAAGGGATAATTAAGACGCCTTTTCTTCGAAGAAGAATCATCATTTCGGCCATTACCTTGGTAAAGACCCGGGGTGCCGTGGACAATCCAAACGGCAGCGTCTGAAACTGATAGTGACAGTTCTGTACCACAAACCTGAGGTACCCTTGGTGAGAAGGGCAAATTGGGACATGGAGGTAAGCATCCTTGATGTCCAGAGACACCATATAGTCCCCTTCTTCCAGGTTCGCTATCACTGCTCTGAGTGACTCCATCTTGAATTTGAACCTTTTTATGCAAGTGTTCAAGGATTTCAGATTTAAAATGGGTCTCACCGAGCCGTCCGGCTTCGGTACCACAAACAGCGTGGAATAATACCCCTTTCCCTGTTGTAGGAGGGGTACCTTGATTATCACCTGCTGGGAATACAGCTTGTGAATGGCTTCCAATACCGCCTCCCTGTCGGGGGGAGACGTTGGTAAAGCAGACTTCAGGAACCGGCGAGGGGGAGACGTCTCGAATTCCAATTTGTACCCCTGAGATACTACCTGCAGGATCCAGGGGTCCACTTGCGAGTGTGCCCACTGCGCGCTGAAATTCTTGAGACGGGCCCCCACCGTGCCTGAGTCCGCTTGTAAAGCGTCATGCTGAGGACTTGGCAGAAGCGGGGGAGGGCTTCTGTTCGTGGGAAGAGGCTATTTGCTGCAGTCTTTTTCCCCTTCCTCTGCCCCGGGGCAGATATGAGTGGCCTTTTGCCCGCTTGCCCTTATGGGGACGAAAGGACTGAGCCTGAAAAGACGGTATCTTTTTCTGCTGCGAGGTGACTTGGGGTAAAAAGGTGGATTTTCCAGCCGTTGCCGTGGCCACCAGGTCCGATAGACCGACCCCAAATAAATCCTCCCCTTTATACGGCAATACTTCCATATGCCGTTTGGAATCCGCATCCCCTGACCACTGTCGCGTCCATAATCCTCTTCTGGCAGAAATGGACATCGCACTTACTCTTGATGCCAGAGTGCAAATATCCCTCTGTGCATCTCGCATATATAGAAATGCATCCTTTAAATGCTCTATAGCCAATAATATATTGTCCCTGTCCAGGGTATCAATATTTTCAGTCAGGGAATCCGACCAAGCCACCCCAGCACTGCACATCCAGGCTGAGGCGATTGCTGGTCGCAGTATAATACCAGTATGTGTGTATATACTTTTAAGGATATTTTCCAGCTTCCTATCAGCTGGTTCCTTGAGGGCGGCCGTATCGGGGGACGGTAACGCCACTTGTTTTGATAAGCGTGTGAGCGCCTTATCTACGCTAGGGGGTGTTTCCCAACGCGCCCTAACCTCTGGCGGGAAAGGGTATAATGCCAATAATTTTTTAGAAATTAGCAGTTTTTTATCGGGGGAAACCCACGCTTCATCACACACCTCATTTAATTCATCTGATTCAGGAAAAACTACGGGTAGTTTTTTCACACCCCACATAATACCCTTTTTTTGTGGTACTTGTAGTATCAGAAATGTTCAAAACCTCCTTCATTGCCGTGATCATGTAACGTGTTGCCCTACTGGAAAATACGTTTGTTTCCTCACCGTCGACACTGGAGTCAGTGTCCGTGTCTGTATCGACCTGAGGTAACGGGCGTTTTATAGCCCCTGACGGTGTTTGAGACGCCTGTACAGGTATTAACTGATTTGCCGGCTGTCTCATGTCGTCAACAGTCTTTTGTAAAGTGCCGACACTATCACATAATTCTTTCCATAAGACCATCCAGTCAGGTGTCGACTCCCTAGGGGGTGACATCACTAACACAGGCAATTGCTCCGCCTCCACACCATTTTCCTCCTCATACATGTCGACACAGCGTACCGACACACAGCACACACACAGGGAATGCTCTGATAGAGGACAGGACCCCACTAGCCCTTTGGGGAGACAGAGGGAGAGTTTGCCAGCACACACCAGAGCGCTATATATATACAGGGATAACCTTATATAAGTGTTTTTCCCTAATATAGCTGCTGTATATATTAATATGCCAATTTAGTGCCCCCCCTCTCTTGTTTTACCCTGTTTCTGTTGTGCAGGACTGCAGGGGAGAGTCAGGGAGCCTTCCTCCAACGGAGCTGTGAGGAAAAAATGGCGTTTGTGTGCTGAGGAGATAGGCTCCGCCCCTTTTTCGGCGGCCTTTCTCCCGCTTTTTTGTGGAAAACTGGCAGGGGTTAAATACATCCATATAGCCCAGGAGCTATATGTGATGTATTTTTAGCCATTTAAGGTATTTTCATTGCGTCCCAGGGCGCCCCCCCCCAGCGCCCTGCACCCTCAGTGACCGGAGTGTGAAGTGTGCTGAGAGCAATGGCGCACAGCTGCGGTGCTGTGCGCTACCTTATTGAAGACAGGACGTCTTCTGCCGCCGATTTTCCGGACCTCTTCACTCTTCTGGCTCTGTAAGGGGGCCGGCGGCGCGGCTCCGGGACCCATCCATGGCTGGGCCTGTGATCGTCCCTCTGGAGCTAATGTCCAGTAGCCTAAGAAGCCCAATCCACTCTGCACGCAGGTGAGTTCGCTTCTTCTCCCCTTAGTCCCTCGATGCAGTGAGCCTGTTGCCAGCAGGTCTCACTGAAAATAAAAAAACCTATTTAAACTTTTACTCTAAGCAGCTCAGGAGAGCCACCTAGATTGCACCCTTCTCGTTCGGGCACAAAATCTTAACTGAGGCTTGGAGGAGGGTCATAGGGGGAGGAGCCAGTGCACACCAGCTAGTCCTAAAGCTTTTACTTTGTGCCCAGTCTCCTGCGGAGCCGCTATTCCCCATGGTCCTTTCGGAGTCCCCAGCATCCACTAGGACGTTAGAGAAATAGGATTATTTTCCAGTGCATGTGCAGGTAAGACCCGGACCACATGTCCAACTGGTCCCGCAAAAACCACTCTGGCATTTGACCTGCTCACCGAATGGCCTCGTAGGCCGCAACCATCTTCTGCATCAACGGAACGCATCGACGGGTTTATACTGTTGCAAATCTGATCCGACTCTGGATCATCAGATCTCTTTCCACAGGAAAAACAAACTCTTAACAGATCAGTATCTAATCTTATTCCCAACTCCAACCACTGCGTCGTTGGGGTCAACAGCGATTCTTTGTGTTGAAGAACTGTCAGAGAGAAACAACGAATTGTACCACTTGTTTCTTGACCTCGTCGTAGTCAGGAGAGCGTCCCAGTACAGAATAATAATGGCTCTTACTACAGAAGGAACATCATCATACTGCCATCACTCTGGTGAAATGGCAATGACAATCCTGAATAGCAAAACCAGGTAAGCTTAATGCGGATGACACCGCATTTAAACCCTCTTTCTTCTTTTACAGGTTGGAGATCCCTGCCCTGAGAGATTCCATCTTGTAGTCCAATTTCTTGAGTAGAAATCTTTTTTGGGATTGCTCTGACCGAGCTGTCCGGGCTCAGAAGCACGAAAAAGCTTTTTTGTGTGCGACAGGGACAGCAGGACAGTGTCCTGATCCTGACCCAAGTCTTGTATGGCGTTGCATACTACCTCTCCAGAGGAGAATCGGTAAGATCTATTTGAAAACTCAGTGAGGGGAATCATTTGGAAAAATCGAGTTTGTCCCCCTTTGGACTCTGAGGGTAATTCCAAGTTGATCGCAGCAGGAAATTTTGTAGCAGTTTGGGCAAAACCATGTGCACTGCAGGGGAGGCAGATATAACATTTGCAGAGAGAGTTAGATTTGGGTGGGTTATTTTATTTCTGTGCAGGGTAAATACTGGCTGCTTTATTTTTACACTGCAAATTAGATTGCTGATTGAACACACCACACCCAAATCTATCTCTCTCTGCACATGTTATATCTGCCTCCCCTGCAGTGCACATGGTTTTGCCCAATTGCTAACAGAATTCCTGCTGTGATCAACTTGGAATCACCCCCTCTATTCTTAACTCACTGTGTCAAGTCCATTCTAGGACTGTCTGAAGAGTATTAGACGAGTTCCCACCGGTGTGGGCTCCAGCAAGATAGACCCAGCGACCTGCGGTGGATGTGGTAGAAACAGAGGACGATATCAGGTTCTGCGAAGTTGAAAAGGCTGCAGACCTTTTCACCTCCCTCTACCTACAAAGAAGGGGAATAAAAACGGTATCCAACCGGTCAAAATGACTACATCCCACAAAAAATGCGTCACCAACCATTGTGATGGAACATAGCACAAGAAGGTAGACTTACCAGTGGTTTCTGCCGAGATCAACTTAACCAAGTCATCCCCAAACCAGATTATCCCTTCATAGGGAAGATACTCCAGTATTTCTCGGAGTCAGTGCATACCTCTTGTAGTCGCACGGCAGCAAGCTGCAATGTTCCAGATAAGACCCAAGGAATATCCCATTTCTCCCCAGGGTAATCATATCGGATAACAAGGTAACCGACCATTTCTGAATACAAGCACTCCCCCATGTGTATGCAATGCAAATATCATCAAAGCATATAATTAAAATATCACTTGGCTTCCTGTATACGATCCTTTGTGACAGGGCCCCATGCAGACCAGGGGTTGACATTCACTTTATTCTATCCACGGCGAGAGAAAAATAAACACTCAGACTCCTCGTGAGGATTCGAGACCATCTGGTCACGGATGACCTAGAGCTTCATCAACAGAGCGACCAGCACATGAGAAGGAATAACTTTACTTCAGCATTCATAATAAATTGTAATATAAATGTACACATTTATATACACATATATATATATATATATATATATATATATATATATATATACACATATACACATCCAAACGACGTGGCACTCCTGGTGACTTATATAACAAAACTCGCAGGCAGGCAATGTAAATAACGTTTCAATGCCGAATTTATTGAGGCATTTTCCTTAGGTATACCTGAGGAAAATGCCTCAATAAATTCGGCATTGAAACGTTATTTACATTGCCTGCCTGCGAGTTTTGTTATATAAGTCACCAGGAGTGCCACGTCGTTTGGATGTGTATGTAAGTTATCACAGAGGCACCCGGTGCAGCAAACCCTTCAATGGAGAGCCGGATCCTATGGACTGTATATATATATATATATATATATATATCTCCCCTCCAAAATGACCCGGCACTCCAGCGGTCCCCTCTGCAAACGGAAAACTGCTCTCGGTGCCCTCCTCGTAGAGGCAATCCTCCAGGATATAGACAGTGCAATGAGGCGGCACTCAGGAGACTTTTTAAGCTGTTTATTGCTGTGTCTACGTTTCGGGGACGCAGCCCCTTCGTCAGGATAAGTGTGTACAGTAAACAATAGTGCTTAAATACCTGTGTGAATTTGGTCCCACCCGCCGCCTCCAAACGCGTTGCTCGGTTTCCGGTCGCGTCCTCCCGGTCCCGCCGGAAGTGACGTCACTCCGGCCCGTCCAGCGAACGCGTTGTGGCTAAGGAACAGAAACCATGGAAACGCATAAACAATATGTCTGCCTCCATTAAACGATATACTTATACAGTGTAATTAAAACACATCTAAAGCAACCAATATAGTGCAATATACATAACATATTAAGACGCTCTGATATATTAAAAAATTTATAACACACGTTACTCAGAACGATATCTGTGAAATAAAGCTAACTAATAATAAAGATAATGATACAATAGGTGTGGTAAGACAATAAGGATTAACCTATGCTGAAAAAAAAAACCAATATGAATTCATCTAGCAAACAAATACTTCTTCAAGTGTAGGGGTGTCCTTTGCTGATAAATATAATTACCTACTAATACTAAAATTGTACAATGTATATGCTATACCCCAATAGTAACCGAACAGCGCACCCACCTAATGGCATACCTAACTGTTCATAAAAAACACTAAGTTGAGGGCTTCATTAAGCCCTTTTGGAGCAAGTGTATTTAATACATGGATCCAGCGTGACTCTAATTGTAACAATTTTTTTGATCTGTCCCCGCCCCTTAGGGATTTGGGGACCTGATCAATGATTTTGTATCGCAGTGTGGCCATATTATGTTGTTCTTTGGGAAAATGACGGGCCACTGGTTGATCACTATCACCTGTTTTTATGGCTTCACGAATGGCATACCTGTGTTGCGCCATTCTGATCTTAAAGGCGCAATCCGTCTTCCCTACATATGATAAGCCACAAGGGCATTTAAGTAAATAAACCACAAATTTCGATTCACATGACAGGAAATATTTGATGATATATGATTTCCCCGTATGGGGATGCAAGAATTTTGTGCCCGGTGTCATGTAGCTGCACGTGGTGCACCCACTGCACCGGTAGCAACCTGCTTTTCACTTCACTTGTCACTCATAGGAGTTAAAGTGGTATAGACCAAGGCACAGCACCAACCCCTGTTTATAACTTGGGATCCTATCACCCGCATACCGCACAGGATTTGCGGAACACTTTGGCACGTGCACCAGTCACTTTAATCACAGCACAACTGCACTTTATTTCATCATGGCTGACATTAGTGATCCAGCAGTGGAGGGTGCAATGCATTTTCTACAATGTGATAACTCAGATACACTGAGCTTCAGTGAGGCTGAAGCTGAAAACATTCTATTCAAAACCCCAGCATTTGATGCAGAAGTTAGAAGCACCAGTGATGACATCTATAGGGAGCTGCTTAAGCTCCGTAAAAGGGAGATTGACTTTAAATACCACGGCATGACCCTGTCGGATTACTTCAGAGCCAAGCAGATCCCTCGGGGGTTTCGAGTGCATAACATGCCCACAATAGGGAGGTATGACGTCACGTTTTGCAAAAAGTGGATCTCGATTTTAAATAAATGTTCCATGGATTTATTGCTGTTGGTGATTGAGGAATCTGCACGCGAGATGAATGTTGCCAAACAGAAAACAGCAGCTTTTGAATTAGAGCACAACATCACTGAATCCTCTCCACCAGATTGGCTTACTAAAATCAATAATGACTTGGAAAAGTATACGGCAGATCTGATTAAATTCAAAAAGCAAAAAATAAGAATTTACTTACCGATAATTCTATTTCTCGTAGTCCGTAGTGGATGCTGGGGACTCCGTCAGGACCATGGGGAATAGCGGCTCCGCAGGAGACAGGGCACAAAAATAAAGCTTTAGGATTAGGTGGTGTGTACTGGCTCCTCCCCCTATGACCCTCCTCCAAGCCTCAGTTAGGATACTGTGCCCGGACGAGCGTACACAATAAGGAAGGATATTGAATCCCGGGTAAGACTCATACCAGCCACACCAATCACACCGTATAACTTGTGATCTGAACCCAGTTAACAGTATGACAAACGTAGGAGCCTCTGAACAGACGGCTTACAACAATAACAACCCGAATTTGTTTGTAACAATAACTATGTACAAGTATTGCAGACAATCTGCACTTGGGATGGGGGCCCAGCATCCACTACGGACTACGAGAAATAGAATTATCGGTAAGTAAATTCTTATTTTCTCTAACGTCCTAAGTGGATGCTGGGGACTCCGTCAGGACCATGGGGATTATACCAAAGCTCCCAAACGGGCGGGAGAGTGCGGATGACTCTGCAGCACCGAATGAGAGAACTCAAGGTCCTCCTCAGCCAGGGTATCAAATTTGTAGAATTTTGCAAACGTGTTTGCCCCTGACCAAGTAGCAGTTCGGCAGAGTTGTAATGCCGAGACCCCCCGGGCAGCCGCCCAGGATGAGCCCACTTTCCTTGTGGAATGGGCCTTGACCGATTTAGGTTGTGGCAAGCCTGCCACAGAATGTGCAAGTTGAATTGTGCTACAAATCCAACGAGCAATCGTCTGCTTAGAAGCAGGAGCACCCATCTTGTTGGGTGCATACAATATAAACAGTGAGTCAGACTTTCTGACTCCCGCCGTTCTTGAAATATATATTTTCAATGCCCGGACCACGTCCAACAACTTGGAATCCTCCAAATCGTTAGTAGCCGCAGGCACCACAATAGGCTGGTTCAGGTGAAACGCTGACACCACCTTAGGCAGAAAATGAGGACGCGTCGGCAGTTCTGCCCTGTCCGTATGGAAAATCAGATATGGGCTCTTATATGTGTCAAAGTCAGAAAAATATCTCTATGCACACTACCATATTTGCACCTCACACAGGTCCGTGCTGCGCATGCGTGCGCTCTCCCGTACGTGCGCATACTCACAGTCGCGGGCACCCGCAGGCGCACGGTATGCGTATTTACGGTAGAGTTTATGTGATCGTAGCGTGCGACTCAATCGTTACATATTTTCACTATATAATGTATTTTGTAGATCATGGTCCCTTTGATAGATTCTGAAAGTTTAGTTAACATAGCATGTTCCTGAACAGAGAGATCCCTCTTTGTATTGTACGAAGGGTCTAACAGGGGTCATACAGTGGTGTTTGGTACCCATCGGAAGAGTATTTAAATAGCAATATTCCGGTGTTGGTTTGGAGCGGATTAATCGCTCGTGCGAATAGTTATGGACATAAGAAGTTTATGTCCATTTACTATTATTTGTTCTTATTTAGTCATGCGGCGGGAAACTCAGTGTCCCACCCACCTGAACAGTTGGAAGCAGTCACAGCCCACCTGTATGAATCAACCTATGACCTTTTGTTATAATGCGAAGCCGAATTCCTGTGTCCAATGAACAATGAGATTGTAGGGACCATTGAATTGCATTGTGTGTGGGGCATAAATAGGCAGGCCGACCATATCCAGTTCACTCTCTTCAACGGTTCTCATTGCTGATAATCGGGAGCTGGATATCGAGGCGCATGCGATCGTTTCCCCTTGTGCGTAAGTGTTTCTCTGCAACTATATTGATCTTCTTGTTATTGTGGGCCAATTTCTCTCTCTCTCTCTCTCCTCCTCTTTTTCTCTTATTTTCCCTTAAATAGTAATTGTATTATATTTCCTGTGTAGTTATCTGGTTAGGTAGTCTATGTTATATTGTAGTGTATGATTTGTATTTGTATTAATTCTTTTGCAAGTATATCATTCAAAATATATATATTAGGCGTTGGACCCTAAGCCCAGGTATCTGTGTATTTCTTATAGTGTTTAGTATTCTCAGAGCGTCGGTGACGCTCAAACAGCTTGTAAGTTAATAAGGTTACACTAGGTTGCATCTACACCCTATCTCTACACTAAGGTTTTACAGCATACTGCATTGTTTATGGTTTAGATACAAAGGTTTAACATTGTGAGCGTCAGCGCCGCTGGTGATCTCCTCGTGGTCCCGAGCGTCCGCTACGCTATAGCGAATCATTACGTTAGTCAGCAGCCAATAGCATGCCTGCCAGTGATCTCTTGGCCGTGAGCGAACGTGACGCTTGAGCGTCTCGACTACGGCTAAGCGATTGTTACGCAACGTGCGTACTCTTACGGTACTTCATACGTAGATAGCGTACAGTGTTCTTAGACCTCATAAAGGGTATTATATAAGATAAATATTTAGTTTTATCAATTGGAGGCTCGTCCTGTCCTTCACATATCTGCACATGGTTTTGCCCAATTACTGACAAACTTGCTGCTGCGATCAACTCAGAATTACCCCCTAAGGTAAAATATTTGGGACACTGTTTAACACAAGGACTGAGACACCTGACCGCTGATAGAATTCAAGCAATTAGAGACATGACTCTGCCACAAACCCAGCAACAGATCAGAACATTTTTAGGAATGTGTGGGTATTGCCGTAACTGGATCCCAGGGTTTTCCATCCTAGCGTTACCCTTGCAGGAGATGGTCTCCTCAAACAAACCTGATCGGATTTCGCATACAGACGAGTCTGAGACAGCATTTGAGAGACTTAAACAGTGCCTAACGCAGGCACCAGCATTAGGTATGCCTGACTATGGGAAACCCTTTGAACTATACGGAACAGAAAGTGCTGGTTGCGCGGCAGGCGTACTAACCCAAAAGCACGGTGATGCCAGCAGGCCGGTAGCATATTACAGCGCTCAGCTAGATACGGTAGCGCGATCCCTCCCCACATGCTTGCGAAGCGTTGCTGCGATAGCATTGCTAGTAACGAAAAGCGAAGACGTCGTGCTAGGTCACAACCTCACAATTCATACACCACATGCAGGGTCAGCCTTGTTAAATTCTGCACAAACCAGACACGTCTCATCAGCGCGGTTTACAAGATGGGAATTGGCACTAATGGCCCCCGTAAACATCACCATAAGGAGATGCAGTGCATTAAATCCTGCAACATATCTCCCAGGTGTGCCTGGACAGGCACAAAGGGTGGAGGATGAGAGTGGTGGGGAAGGAGAATTTAACACAAAGGAAGACACTCATGATTGTATGGAATATTTGACCCAAAATTTTACCGCAAGGCCTGACATCAGTGACAACCCACTGGAAGATGTAGAACTTACGTTCTACACGGACGGTAGTTGTCATAGACAGTCAGACTCGGGAGACTTGTGTACTGGATACGCAGTCGTAGATGACCAAGGCACCATAGAAGCGGAACCGCTAGGCCCACCTCACTCAGCCCAGGTTGCTGAACTGGTCGCCCTAACCAGAGCATGTGAATTGGCTAAGGGCAAATCAGCCAATATCTACACCGACTCTAGATACGCATTCGGGGTAGTCCATGATTTCGGAGCCCTATGGCGCCTCAGAAATTTCGTGACGGCAGCTGGTACACCGGTAGCGCATGCAGCTCACATAAAAAGGCTTCTAACAGCGATACAGGAACCCGACAGAGTGGCTGTTATCAAATGTAAAGCACATACATATAGCCAAGACCCAGTATCACTTGGTAACAGCCGAGCAGACGAAGCTGCTAAATTAGCAGCTGCTACCCCCAGACAGACACCACACAACTGATGGTATTTAATACCATCAACACACAGAAGTTGTGTGAGATGCAAAATTTGTGTTCCACACAGGAAAGGGCAGTCTGGAAGGCAAAGGGATATGGTCAGGAGTCCTCAGGACTCTGGACGGATGGACACGGTAAACCAGTGGCCCCCAAAGCATACCTTCCATGCTTAGCTGAGGCAGCTCACGGGCTGACTCATCTGGGCAAGGAAGGGATGTGCAAGTTGGTAAGAGCATATTGGTGTGCCCCAGGATTTTCTTCTCATGCGAGTAAAAGGGCAATGTCATGCCTTACCTGTCTGAGAAAGAACATCGGAAAGGCAATACCTACAGAACCATCTCATATCCCACCTGCCGGCGGCCCTTTCCAGGTAATACAGATTGACTTTATTCAATTACCCCCTTGTCGAAATTTGAAATATGTACTTGTTTGTATAGATGTTTTCTCAAATTGGGTCGAAGCATTTCCGGCGGCCACAAATACCGCTGTTTACTGCTAAGAAAATTGTGCAGGAATTTGTATGTAGATATGGTATCCCTAGAATTATCGAAAGTGATAGGGGTACCCATTTTACAGGTGATGTCTTTCAAGGAATGTGTAAATTGATGGGAATTGATAGCAAGCTGCACACTCCATACCGTCCACAGGCGAGTGCGAAAGTGGAAAGAGTGAACAGCACTATTAAAAATAAACTGAGTAAAGTGATGGCAGAGACAGGATTGACATGGCCAGAAGCTTTACCCATTGTACTGTACAGCATCAGAACCACTCCCAGGTCCCCTCTTAATCTGTCTCCCTTTGAAATCTTGTTTGGTCGACAACCGCATGTTATGATTAACCCTCAGGATGATTTGAAGTGTAACAATGAAGTGACTGTAAAATACTTGATTAACATGAGTTAACAGTTGAGGAATCAAAATGATAATCTGAAGTTAGTGATTCCTGATTTACCAGATAGTAATTGTCATGACATTGAACCTGGGGATTATGTAATGATACAGAATTTTCTACGCTCAGGTTGCCTTATTGACAGATGGGAAGGACCATACCAGGTCTTATTAACTAGCACTACAGCATTGAAGGTTGCTGAGAGAGAGACTTGTGTTCATTCGTCCCACTGTAAAAAGGTTGCTGATCCAGAGAGGTCCCGTGATAAGGAACAGACGGTAGAGGTTGTATCACTGGAGTGTCTGTTCCAGGAAGATTGAGGCGGCACCTGAGCATTGAAAATCACAAGACCAAAAGCAGTTGTCGATCCCCTGTTCCCTTTTATTGTTTTTCTCCAACTTCCCATCCCCTCTCCCTCAAATTATTTTTTCCCCCTTCTCATTCTTCTCCGTTTCCTCCTACAAGATGGACTTGCCCCAAGAGACTGTGATCCGGATTTTCCTGTTGACCATGATGTTGACCAGAGCAGTCTATTCCGTCGAGAGTACCATGGAGGTCGAGAGAGGTTCTGGAATGGGTTCTGATGACAGAGATGGAGGCGTAATTTTCCAAGAACAACATAATCAACAAGCAAAGGCGAGTATCAGAAAACGATCCGATAGCATTGACCATAGAAGGAATTGTGAAGGATTGTTAGCTGAAGAAAACTGTATCTGTCGGCTCTGTAACAATGTCATTGAGGATGGGTGCATAAAGAAATGCCAATCCAGTTTTAATATCCATATGGACCGGCATCCATTGAGTGACTATCACTCCTTAGTGGGTAGTGTGTTAAATAAAACAGATTGTTGGGTATGCTCTCAAGTACCTCAAGGTCATAGCAAATCAGGGCTAGTACCATTTCCTTTAACGTTAGGGGAGGTACTTGAGTTAAGTGGTGGGAGACCGGTGGACAGGAGGTTTAATATCTCCAGCCCTCCTAGTTTGAAGCTCCACCAATACCATGTGGATAGGTCCCTATTATGTTTTAACATCTCCAATCCCCGAAAGCCGGGAAATTGGGAAGTGTCATGGAGTAATCAAACCATGACCTTTTCACATAGAGCAGATAGAATGCCTACAGATACAGAGCTTATACGCCACATAGCCAGTAGAGGAAAATCTTTCCGGTATAGGTATACCTTAGGAAATAGGATTACGAGAGTTGGAGAGGTATCACCAGGATACTGTGCACATATGGTACAACCTGATACGTGTACTAAGCAGATGGAAGAATTAGGGTTAGGAGATTTCACATGGAAGGTGTGTAATATGGTTATGTCCTACTCCGTCCCATATGTTCTCCCCGATGATGCATATTTCATATGCGGGAGAAAGGCGTATAAGTGGCTTGCCCCAAACTCTGAAGGATTGTGTTATATTGGAAAAGTACTGCCTGAAGTAATGACTGTATCACATGACAAAATGAAAGACATACACCGTGTTGCCCAAACTCCTTATACTCACACCCATTACGAGCACGTAGTTAAACGGCACCTGATAGAAAGAACAGAGCATCCGGCCTCTGACATGATCCATGAATCCACCGGGATTCAGTTTCTAATCGCGTTAGACATCACTCGCACCGCCAGAGGAGTGTTGAATTATAAATACATATCCGCGCTCGCCAATTTGTTAGATAATATCACTGAAATGTATGATGACACGTTTAGGTATACTGGAAGAGAACTTCAGGCTTATAAAACAGAACTGGTACAGCATAGAATGGTTCTTAATTACCTCACAGCAGTGACAGGCGGATATTGTGTCACACTGGCAACACAATACGGCGTGAAATGTTGCACATATATTACGAATAGCACCGAGGACCCGGTCGAGGTCATAGACCAAAAGATGGACGATATTCTCCAACTGAAGTGGGAATTTCGCAGGAGACACAATCTCACTCTTGCTGCTGTAGGTAATGAGCTGACTGGTTGGGTGTCATGGTTGAACCCGCGAAATTGGCTCTCTGGTTTAGGAGACTGGGCTCAAGGAGTCATAATGGATGTTGGGAAGTTTCTCCTATGTATCTTAGGTGTTATCATAACGATCGGTTTGATATTTAGATGCGGTCAGGCTTTAATGAGGTGCAATCGTAGTACTAGGGTAATGAGTTTAAGGAGTGAGGAAACTGTAATTCCAATGGACTTGATTTATGACCCAAATGTAGAAACAATGATGTGATGAAAATGCGATTTCTACGGTCCGTTTCTTTCACCTGTTTTTCCGTTTCCTCCAAGGTAAAAAGACCCACTTGGACGAGGAATTTGATGAGCCGATATACAGACAACAGATGGATTAAAGAAGAAGTTTTGACAACCTGATACACAGATTTTTGATGAACTATGCCATGGATCCCCAGTTTCCCTAGAAATTTAAAAATTACGCTAGCCCAACACTTTTGTAAATCTATGGACATTGACAGCTTTTGCTCGCACCTTATGGGCAAAAGCACAAAGAAGACTGCATTCAACAGACACCAAACAAGACCTCAATCGACGAATGTACATTTACCTGACATAGAATACCACCGCATTTACCGTAATTATGTCTTTTCTTCATTTCTACAACCCTCAGGTAATGACACACATAGTCGATAGGGAATACAGGCACAGATATCAGCAATCACATATCTCCCCCATTCATGTATCATCAACTAAAATGTGCTCCCCCATTTTGTTACAACCAAAGCCGAAAAGAGCTCGGTAAAGTTTGACAGCCCATCCACAGACCCGTACCACGGGATAAGAAGGAATTCAAATGTATACTTCGCAATACCTCGAAGCTTGATTTAAAACACGTACGGCACGATGATACATGACCCCCAAGCAGATTCATACACACATGCTTCTGCTATCTCACTAGGTCATACCCTTTTCCTACCTTCTCCTCTCCTCCCCTACCCAACCATGTAAATGTATTAACCCCTGACATATATTTTTCTCTTTTGAAATGTTTTAGAAGGTGGCAGTTATTATTGACTGCCAAAGGGTGGACTGTCAAAGTCAGAAAAATATCTCTATGCACACTACCATATTTGCACCTCACACAGGTCCGTGCTGCGCATGCGTGCGCTCTCCCGTACGTGCGCATACTCACAGTCGCGGGCACCCGCAGGCGCACGGTATGCGTATTTACGGTAGAGTTTATGTGATCGTAGCGTGCGACTCAATCGTTACATATTTTCACTATATAATGTATTTTGTAGATCATGGTCCCTTTGATAGATTCTGAAAGTTTAGTTAACATAGCATGTTCCTGAACAGAGAGATCCCTCTTTGTATTGTACGAAGGGTCTAACAGGGGTCATACAGTGGTGTTTGGTACCCATCGGAAGAGTATTTAAATAGCAATATTCCGGTGTTGGTTTGGAGCGGATTAATCGCTCGTGCGAATAGTTATGGACATAAGAAGTTTATGTCCATTTACTATTATTTGTTCTTATTTAGTCATGCGGCGGGAAACTCAGTGTCCCACCCACCTGAACAGTTAGAAGCAGTCACAGCCCACCTGTATGAATCAACCTATGACCTTTTGTTATAATGCGAAGCCGAATTCCTGTGTCCAATGAACAATGAGATTGTAGGGACCATTGAATTGCATTGTGTGTGGGGCATAAATAGGCAGGCCGACCATATCCAGTTCACTCTCTTCAACGGTTCTCATTGCTGATAATCGGGAGCTGGATATCGAGGCGCATGCGATCGTTTCCCCTTGTGCGTAAGTGTTTCTCCGCAACTATATTGATCTTCTTGTTATTGTGGGCCAATTTCTCTCTCTCTCCTCCTCTTTTTCTCTTATTTTCCCTTAAATAGTAATTGTATTATATTTCCTGTGTAGTTATCTGGTTAGGTAGTCTATGTTATATTGTAGTGTATGATTTGTATTTGTATTAATTCTTTTGCAAGTATATCATTCAAAATATATATATTAGGCGTTGGACCCTAAGCCCAGGTATCTGTGTATTTCTTATAGTGTTTAGTATTCTCAGAGCGTCGGTGACGCTCAAACAGCTTGTAAGTTAATAAGGTTACACTAGGTTGCATCTACACCCTATCTCTACACTAAGGTTTTACAGCATACTGCATTGTTTATGGTTTAGATACAAAGGTTTAACATTGTGAGCGTCAGCGCCGCTGGTGATCTCCTCGTGGTCCCGAGCGTCCGCTACGCTATAGCGAATCATTACGTTAGTCAGCAGCCAATAGCGTGCCTGCCAGTGATCTCTTGCGTCTCGACTACGGCTAAGCGATTGTTACGCAACGTGCGTACTCTTACGGTACTTCATACGTAGATAGCGTACAGTGTTCTTAGACCTCATAAAGGGTATTATATAAGATAAATATTTAGTTTTATCATATGATAAAGCCGCCAATTCTGATACTCTCCTGGCTGAAGCCAGGGTCAGTAGCATGGTTACTTTCCATGTAAGATACTTCAACTCCACCGATTTGAGCGGCTCAAACCAATGGGATTTGAGAAAATCCAAGACTACATTAAGATCCCACGGTGCCACTGGGGGCACAACCAGGGGCTGTATATGTAGTACTCCTTTTACAAAAGTCTGGACTTCAGGAACTGAAGCCAATTCTTTCTGGAAGAAAATCGACAGGGCCGAAATTTGAACCTTAATGGACCCCAATTTGAGGCCCATAGACAATCCTGTTTGCAGGAAATGTAGGAATCGACCCAGTTGAAATTCCTCCGTGGGGCCTTCCTGGCCTCACACCACGCAACATATTTTCTCCAAATGCGGTGATAATGTTGTGCAGTCACCTCCTTCCTGGCTTTTACCAGTGTAGGAATGACCTCTTCCGGAATGCCTTTTTCCCTTAGAATTCGGCGTTCAACCGCCATGCCGTCAAACGCAGCCGCGGTAAGTCTTGGAATAGACACGGTCCCTGCTGAAGCAGGTCCCGTCTTAGAGGTAGAGGCCACGGATCCTCCGTGAGCATCTCTTGAAGTTCCGGGTACCAAGTTCTTCTTGGCCAATCCGGAGCCACTAGTATCGTTCTTACTCCCTTTTGCCGTATAATTCTCAGTACTTTTGGTATGAGAGGCAGAGGAGGGAACACATACACTGACTGGAACACCCACGGTGTTACCAGAGCGTCCACAGCTATTGCCTGAGGGTCTCTTGACCTGGCGCAATACCTGTCCAGTTTTTTGTTGAGGCGGGACGCCATCATATCCACCATTGGTTTTTCCCAACGGTTCACAATCATGTGGAAGACTTCTGGATGAAGTCCCCACTCTCCCGGGTGTAGATCGTGTCTGCTGAGGAAGTCTGCTTCCCAGTTGTCCACTCCCGGAATGAATACTGCTGACAGTGCTATCACATGATCTTCCGCCCAGCGAAGAATCCTTGCAGCTTCTGCCATTGCTGTCCTGCTTCTTGTGCCGCCCTGTCTGTTTACGTGGGCGACTGCCGTGATGTTGTCCGACTGGATCAACACCGGCTGACCCTGAAGCAGGGGTTTTGCCAGACTTAGAGCATTGTAAATCGCTCTTAGCTCCAGTATATTTATGTGAAGAGACATCTCCAGGCTTGACCATACTCCCTGGAAGTTTCTTCCCTGTGTGACCGCTCCCCAGCCTCTCAGACTGGCATCCGTGGTCACCAGGACCCAGTCCTGTATGCCGAATCTGCGGCCCTCTAACAGATGAGCACTCTGCAACCACCACAGAAGAGACACCCTTGTCCGTGGCGATAAGGTTATCCGCTGATGCATCTGCAGTTGTGATCCGGACCATTTGTCCAGCAGATCCCACTGAAAAATTCGTGCGTGGAATCTGCCGAACGGAATCGCTTCGTAAGAAGCCACCATCTTTCCCAGGACTCTTGTGCATTGATGCACAGACACTTTCCCTGGTTTTAGGAGGTTCCTGACAAGTTCGGATAACTCCCTGGCTTTCTCCTCCGGAAGAAACACCTTTTTCTGAACCGTGTCCAGAATCATTCCCAGGAACAGCAGACGTGTCGTCGGGGTCAACTGAGATTTTGGAAAATTCAGAATCCACCCGTGTTGTTGCACTAGTCGGGTTAGTGCTACTCCGTCCTCCAGCTGTTCTCTGGACCTTGCCCTTATCAGGAGATCGTCCAAGTAAGGGATAATTAATACGCCTCTTCTTCGCAGAAGAATCATCATTTCGGCCATTACCTTGGTAAAGACCCGAGGTGCCGTGGACAATCCAAACGGCAGCGTCTGAAACTGATAATGACAGTTTTGCACCACGAACCTGAGGTACCCTTGATGTGAAGGGCAAATTGGGACATGCAGGTAAGCATCCTTTATGTCCAGGGACACCATAAAGTCCCCTTCTTCCAGATTCGCTATCA
Organism: Pseudophryne corroboree; assembly: GCF_028390025.1. Lineage (NCBI taxonomy): Eukaryota > Metazoa > Chordata > Amphibia > Anura > Myobatrachidae > Pseudophryne > Pseudophryne corroboree. Next base: position 298,536,447 of record NC_086444.1, read on the forward strand.
CTGCTCTGAGTGACTCCATCTTGAACTTGAATTTTTGTATGTACAGGTTCAAAGATTTCAGATTTAGAATAGGTCTTACCGAGCCGTCCGGCTTCGGTACCACAATATAGCGTGGAGTAATACCCCTTTCCCTGTTGTAGGAGGGGTACCTTGACTATCACCTGCTGAGAAAACAGCTTGTGAATGGCTTCCAATACCGTCGCCCTGTCTGAGGGAGACGTTGGCAAAGCAGACTTTAGGAACCTGCGAGGGGGAGACTTCTCGAATTCCAACCTGTAACCCTGAGATACTACCTGCAGGATCCAGGGGTCCACCTGTGAGCAAGCCCACTGTGCGCTGAAATTCTTGAGTCGACCCCCCACCGCTCCTGAGTCCGCTTGTAAGGCCCCAGCGTCATGCTGAGGGCTTTGCAGAACCCTGAGAGGGCTTCTGTTCCTGGGCAGGGGCTGCTTGCTGCCCTCTCTTACCCCTTCCTCTGCCCCGAGGCAGATATGACTGTCCTTTTGTCCGCTTGTTCTTATAGGACCGAAAGGACTGCGGCTGAAAAGACGGTGTCTTTTTCTGTTGGGAGGGGGTCTGAGGTAAAAAAGGTGGATTTTCCGGCAGTTGCCGTGGCCACCAGATCCGATAGACCAACGCCAAATAATTCCTCCCCTTTATACGGCAATACTTCCATATGTCGTTTGGAATCCGCATCACCTGACCACTGTCGCGTCCATAAACTCCTTCTGGCAGATATGGACATCGCATTTACTCTCGATGCCAGAGTGCAAATATCTCTCTGAGCATCTCGCATATAAAGGAAAGCATCCTTTAATTGCTCTATAGTCAATAAAATACTGTCCCTATCCAGGGTATCAATATTTTCAGTCAGGGAATCCAACCAGACGACCCCAGCACTGCACATCCAGGCTGAGGCGATGGCTGGTCGCAGTATAACACCAGTATGTGTGTATATACTTTTTAGGGTAGTTTCCAGTCTCCTATCAGCTGGATCCCTGAGGGCGGCCGTATCAGGAGACGGTAACGCCACTTGTTTTGATAAGCGTGAGCGCCTTATCCACCCTAGGGGGTGTTTCCCAGCGCGCCCTAACCTCTGGCGGGAAAGGGTATAATGCTAATAACTTTTTTGAAATTAGCACTTTTCTATCTGGGTTAACCCACGCTTCATCACATACATCATTTAATTCCTCTGATTCAGGAAAAACTACAGGTAGTTTTTTCACCCCCCACATAATACCCCTTTTTGTGGTACTTGCAGTATCAGAGATATGCAAAGCCTCCTTCATTGCCGTGATCATATAACGTGTGGCCCTACTTGAAAATACGTTTGTTTCATCACCGTCGACACTAGATTCAGTGTCTGTGTCTGGGTCGACCGACTGAGGTAAAGGGCGCTTTACAGCCCCTGACGGTGTCTGAGACGCCTGGGCAGGTACTAACTGGTTTGCCGGCCGTCTCATGTCGTCAACTGATTTTTGTAATGTGCTGACATTATCACGTAATTCCATAAACAAAGCCATCCATTCCGGTGTCGACTCCCTGGGGGGTGACATCACCATTATCGGCAATTGCTCTGCCTCCACACCAACATCGTCCTCATACATGTCGACACACACGTACCGACACACAGCAGACACACAGGGAATGCTCTTATCGAAGACAGGACCCCACTAGCCCTTTGGGGAGACAGAGGGAGAGTTTGCCAGCACACACCCAAGCGCTATAATATATATGGGAACAACCTTATATAAGTGTTGTTCCTTATAGCAGCTTAAATATATCAAAATATCGCCAAAAAATGCCCCCCCCTCTCTGTTTTACCCTGTTTCTGTAGTGCAGTGCAGGGGAGAGTCCTGGGAGCCTTCCTCACAGCAGAGCTGAGCAGGAAAATGGCGCTGTGTGCTGAGGAGAATAAGCCCCGCCCCCTATTTCGGCGGGCTTTTCTCCCGGAGTTTTAGATATCTGGCATGGGTTAAATACATACATATAGCCTCAATGGCTATATGTGATGTATTCTTTTGCCATAAAGGTATTAAATATTGCTGCCCAGGGCGCCCCCAGCAGCGCCCTGCACCCTCCGTGACCGCTTGGTGTGAAGTGTGTGACACCAATGGCGCACAGCTGCAGTGCTGTGCGCTACCTTCATGAAGACTGAAGAGCCTTCTGCCGCCTGTTTCCGGACCTTCAATCTTCAGCATCTGTAAGGGGGGTCGGCGGCGCGGCTCCGGGACGAACCCCAGGGTAAGACCTGTGTTCCGACTCCCTCTGGAGCTAATGGTGTCCAGTAGCCTAAGAATCCAATCCATCCTGCACGCAAGTGAGTTGAAATTCTCTCCCCTAAGTCCCTCGATGCAGTGAGCCTGTTGCCAGCAGGACTCACTGAAAATAAAAAACCTAAAAACTTTTTCTAAGCAGCTCTTTAGGAGAGCCACCTAGATTGCACCCTGCTCGGACGGGCACAAAAACCTAACTGAGGCTTGGAGGAGGGTCATAGGGGGAGGAGCCAGTACACACCACCTAATCCTAAAGCTTTATTTTTGTGCCCTGTCTCCTGCGGAGCCGCTATTCCCCATGGTCCTGACGGAGTCCCCAGCATCCATTTAGGACGTTAGAGAAATTGGCACGCGTGCAGCAGGACTATGCGCAACATAGGGTTTACCTATGGCTCAACAACAGTAATCCCAGGCAGAACAAACAGAGCCAGCAACAATATAGGCGTCGACAACAGAGATAACAATATTCAAGCACTTCAGCCAGTGATGCTGATGAGACCCAGGATGCCCCTTTAGGCGTACGCACCATGGCCAAACTGGCAGGCCGCGAGGTGTGCCCACGAGGAGAGGGGGCCAGACGTGGAGGAAAGCCAGGTCCCAAAGTAGGACCAAAACCGCCGAGGAGGGGTCGCAATTGATTATCAATCTCTCATCTAAGGTGTTGTCATCTATGGAGGTCCAGGTACTGAGCAAAGGCTTATCCTTTATTCCCACCAGCTCAGTGGACTCGTTTCAGTGGAAGGTTGAATCCTATAGACTGACACGTTCCCTTAAATTAAAAGAATATTTCAACAAGAAAAAGACGGACTTTAATCCTGTTACAGAGTCAACAATACCAGCACAGCTAAAGAAACTGATTAAATCCACATTTGACCCTGTGTCACAAAATCCCTCTATTCGAACATTTAGTAGAATGGTGGATAACATCTATGAAGAACCATGTGAAAAATTATGCTCCAAAATGTCCAGCGAAGAATCCCTAGCTCTGAGAGGTCTTGGTAAGAGGCAGGACATTATTATTAGGAATGCGGACAAGGGGGGAGCTTTAGTGGTTCTTGATATTGATAAATACAAACAGGAATGTGTACAGATATTATCAGATGCTGCTACCTATGAGCCATTAAGAACAAGAATTGGATAGTATGCTCAAGGAGGCAGTAGATCAAGGCATAGTTACACAGCCTGTTTGTAATGCTTTGTCTAGGGAATTTCCGATTGTACCAGTGTTTTACATAATACCTAAGGTGCATAAGGATCCTCTGGATCCTCCGGGACGACAGATCATTTCGGCCAGGGGATCATTATGTGAACCGTTGTCTGTTTATTGTGATGCTTTCTTACAACCTTGCATTCAGAATACCAGTACACATTTAAAAGACACTTCCAGGCTACTCAGGAAATTGGAGGGCATGGGTGAGCTCTCTGAACAGACTAGCCTCACTTCCATAGATGTTACCAGTTTATACACATGTATACCACATGGGGCGGGGCTACAAGCTGTCAGAAGATTGATCACCAATAATCCACTCTACAAAGGCCCTGATTAATTTTTTCTTAGCATCGCTAGAATTTTCCTTAACCCACAATTATTTCTTGTACGATAAAACTTTTTATTTACAGCGCACGGGTTGCGCAATGGGATCGGCGGTGGCGCCATCCTTTGCCAACGCGTACATGTGGGAGGTTGAGTGATCTATTCTTACTAAACAGGGATATCTCAGATAGGATGAGTCTGTATTGTCGGTATATAGATGACGTCCTTATCTTTTGGAAAGGTAATCAGACTGATTTAGAAACACAAGTGCACATGCACAATGCATCAGACAGTCCTATTAAACTCACTCTAACAATTGACGCTAAAACCATCAACTTTTTAGATGTCTATTAGTATTGAGGATGGGATGATCAATACATCGCTGTATGTGAAACCGACTGACAGAAACAATGTGTTGAAATATGATAGCTCTCACCCTAAATCCACGATTCGCAGCTTACCGTTCTCTCAATATTTGAGAGTTTGCCGCATTACTACTAAACCACAGGAAAAAGAACAAGCATTACATAACATGACATTAAGATTTCTAGAGCGAGGCTATCCTATTAAGTTGTTGAAGGCAGCTAGAAAGAGAGCCTTAAATTTTTCGAGAGAACAACTACTAGAACCTAAACCTCCCAAACAGCTTCAGGGCAGATTTCCTTGGGTCACCCGATTTAATTCCAGCAGCCATCACTTGACCAAAAGGACCAATCAAATCTGGCCCATAGTGGCTACTGATAAAGGGTTAGGCGAAGCCTTTCAATCTAAATTACTGCCCAGTTACTCTAGAAATTCTAGTATACGAGATATTGTGGTAAAAACGGACATTTCTCAAGTACTCCAAAAGAACATTTTCTCAGTAAAAAAGCAGGTTACTACCGGTGCAGTGGGTGCACCATGTGCAGCTACATGACACCGGGCACAAAATTCTTGCATCCCTATACGGGGAAGTCATATATCATCAAATATTTCCTGTCATGTGTTTTGAAATTTGTGGTTTATTTACTTACATGCCCTTGTGGCTTATCATATGTAGGGAAGACTGATTGCGCCTTTAAGATCAGAATGGCGCAACACAGGTATGCCATTCGTGAAGCCATAAAAACAGGCGATAGTGATCAACCAGTTGCCCGTCATTTTGCCAAACAACAACATAATATGGCCACACTGCGATACAAAATCATTGATCAGGTCCCCAAATCCATAAGGGGCGGGGACAGATCCAAAAAATTGTTACAATTAGAGTCACGCTGGATCCATGCTCCAAAAGGGCTTAATGAAGCACTCAACTTAGTGTTTTTTATGAACAGTTAGGTATGCCATTAGGTGGGTGCGCTGTTCGGTTACTATTGGGGTATAGCATATACATTGTACAATTTTAGTATTAGTAGGTAATTATATTTATCAGCAAAGGACACCCCTACACTGGAAGAAGTAATTGATTGCTAGATGAATTCATATTGGTTTTTATTTTTATTTGTTTCAGCATAGGTTAATCCTTATTGTCTTACCACACATCTATTGTATCATTATCTTTATTTCACAGATATCGTTGGAGAAACATGTGTGTTATAAATTTTTGAATATATCAGAGCGTCTTAATATTTTATGCATATTGCACTATATTGGTTGCTTTAGATGAGTTTTAATTACACTGTATATCATTTAATGGAGGCAGACATATTGTTTATGCGTTTCCATGGTTTCTGTTCCTTAGCCACAACGCGTACGCTGGACGGGCCGGAGTGATGCCACTTCCGGCGGGACCGGGAGGACGCGTCCGGAAACCGGGCAACGCGTTTGGAGGCGGCGGGTGGGACCAAATTCACACAGGTATTTAAGCACTATTGTTTACTGTACACACTTATCCTGACGAAGGGGCTGCGTCCCCGAAACGTAGACACAGCAATAAACAGCTTAAAAAGTCTCCTGAGTGCCACCTCATTGCACTGTATATATATATATATATATATATGTGTATATATATATATATATATATATATCTCATGAACTGCACACATCACTAAGCCATACGTCTGGGTGCTTGATCCAATAAATTAATATCACAAGTCCTCATATTCACCACCAGCATGCTGAGTGAAATGGAAGAGATCCGCACAACAAATAGAGAAGTATTTATTCATCAATAAAAGGTTTCCATAAATGCCCAAGCAATAAGTTCCAAAGAAGCATTAAGTAGCAGCGTTTACAAGCATGTTTACCACTCCTGGAGACACTCCTCCTGTACCCCTGACAGCCGTTTCTGTGTCTGCGCACCTTTCTCAAAGGGTGTATAATGTATGATAGAAACCGGAGCATTTAAATAGAGGAAGAACAAACAATCTCACATGTGCATGGATTGTAATCTCCACCCCTCGGCTACACCGCGTTCTCCCGCTGCTCCCGCCATCATTCCCCGCCGTAGCGCCGGCGCCTCCGTCGTGACGTCAGCGTCCGGAACCAATTTGCGGGGAAATGTGGTTGGGACGCCGCTGAGGGTTCCCGGGTGCCGGAAGTCAGTGGCCGGAAGTGCATGTTGTCATGACTCCCTGTACAAACAAGAGCCGCTATCACATAGCCAGTGTGTGTCATAAAATAAACAAGATCATGATAAAGCTGTCATTCACTAAGTGTCACATAGCCTAGCCAATAATATATAGATACATGGTGTATGAATCACATTGCAATTGATTATGGTTCCTATGGTTACTAAGATATACGAACAGCATATAGATTCATGATGCTAATCACCAACAATCAAACCACCAACGATTCCAATTATGGAATCATGTGCAATAGACAACAAAAAATTAAAGGAAAAAAATAACAATACAAACACATATAAGGGATCGGGAAATGGGGGATCTGAAATTGTACTGTAAATATCAAGGTATATAAACCTGGGTCTAATTAGACTGGCCTAGAGACCGACACATAGATTTCTTCAACTAGCATAGGTAGGCCGACATGTCGAATTCTTCATTAAGACCCCTTGGGGTCATAGATTGCAGATCATAGATCCACTGACAATCACGCTTAAGCAGAAGCTTATGTCTGTCACCCCCTCTCCGTAATGGGGGAATATGATCAATTGGCATGAAGCTGAAATCTTTAATAGCATGTCCTGCTGTAACAAAGTGTTTGGCTACAGGTGGTGTATTGGTTTCCAATTTCATAAACGCTTTTTTTTATTGAAGAGCGGTGCATCCCAATTCTTTCTTTCAGCATGCGTATTGTTTTGCCCACATATATGCGTTTGCATGGGCACAATAACATGTAGATGACAAATTTTGTCTCACAGTTCATTCAATGTTTCAAATGGTAAATGCGGCCTGTCAGGGGATGTTGGAAGCTCAATCCTGTTAGGATAAAACGGCAATTGACACAGCCAGAGCACTTAAATGATCCTTTAGTGGTAGTTAGCCAACTTCTGCCTTGTGAGACTTTGGGACTGACGTCAGAATATGTAACTTGCTGTTTCAAGTTGTTGCTCCTTTTGTAGCAGAAAAGCGGCTTCTCTCCACACAAATCCCCAATGTTGAGATCTGATCTGATTATATGCCAATGATTCAAAATGGCTGTTCTTAGTGCTCCTGATGTTATTGAATAGGTTGTGCCAAACTTCATTCTGTCTTGCCTTGTCTTTTTGTTTCCTTGTTGGGAACCAATAGGTCTTCCCTTTTGAGTTTCAAACATCTTTGTTTTGCAGCTTCAATTTCTTTCGGATCATACCCCCGATCTAGGAAATTCTCACCCATTGTGGCAAGTGACTGTTTCAACTCAGCTGAACTTGATGTAATTCTCACAGCTCGAACTAGTTGTGAGAAAGGAAGTCCTTTCTTTAGCGGCTGGGAATGGAAACTAGATGCCAATAATAGACTGTTTTGTCGGTCGGTTTTCTAAATAAAGCAGTTTCAAAGAGTCCATTAACACATGATATGGATACATCTAAGAATTGTATCGTTTTGTTACTAGCTAAATAAGTAAATCTAATAGACCCAGGTATCTCATTGAGGGAATCCACGAAATCCTTAAGCAAGGTTTCCGGTCCAGTCCACACAAAAAAAAGATCATCTATGAAACGGACGTAAAAAGCAATAAACTGAGAAAATTGTCGATTAGCCATAATATATCTCGCTTCATAATCATACATAAATATGTTAGCGTAGGATGGGGCCATGTTTGACCCCATCGCTGTCCCTTTAAGTTGTAAATAAAAAGTATTGTCAAAAAGAAAATAATTTTTGTGGAGAATCAACTCAATCAATAGCAATAAAAATTCCGAAGGTGGACCAGAATAGTGTGGACTGGAACGAACCACGCGCCGGACTGCCTGCATACCCTCAATATGATCAATATTGGTATACAAACTGGTAACGTCCATTGTTACCAGATAGCAACCAGCTGGCGGAGAACCAAATGAAGACAATTTATTGAGAAAATCAGTTGTATCCCTCAACCAGTAAGGAGTGTGTTGAACCACTGGTTGTAAATAGTAATCTATATATTGGGATATCGGTTGACATAGGGAGCCCATTGAGGAAATGATGGGTCTGCCTGGTGGGGAAGTCATAGACTTATGTACTTTGGGTAGGATGTACAACAATGGGATTTTAGGATACTCCGGGGTTAAGAATTCTACGGTCTGGATGTCAATCCATGCATTGGAAAAACCCATCTGTATTATACTGTCAATTTCTCTCTTATATTTGTCAGTTGGATCAAATAATTTTTTATAACAGACTAAGTCCGTTAACTGACGTAGTACTTCTCTGACATAGTCATCTCTATTCATGATAACAATCGCTCCGCCTTTATCGGCTGGTCTTATTATGATCTCAGAATTTTCCCTCAGACTATGAATCGCAGTTCTCTCCTCCTATGTAATGTTGGAATAATGCATTTTAGTTTTATGCATAATAGGAATAATATCTCTTTTAACTAACCTCATAAATGTATCAATCGAGGGGTTATTGGAGGGAGGATCAAATGAGCTCAATTTCTTAAAGGGGTGATCAGTCATGGGGACACTGTTCACTGGATTTTTAGAAAAAAAGTCTTTAAGACGTAGCTGGCGGTGAAATTTATAAAGCTCAACTTCACAATCAAACGGTCTCTGTTTGAATGTCTGTACAAAGGATAGACCTTTGTTAAGTACAGACAATTCCGAGGGTGTGGGTTTATATTCAGAGAGATTGAATACCACTATTTCTTTGTCTTGTCTTTCACTTTCTGGTACCTTCCTCCTGACACCCCCTCTCCTGCAGGGTCTATTCCTTTGAATTTGCTCCTTGTGAAGATTTTTTTGTACCCTAAAAAAGGCCCCTTACCTGACTGGTCAGAGTCACTATGGGAGGTATTAGATTCAATGTCAGTGAATTGTGTGTCCTGCCTTCTCCTATTCCCAAAGCCCCCTCTCCAAGGTCTTCTGTTATTTTGTCCTGTCAACCACGGATATACTCTAGATTCTCTGTAATCTTCTTTTACTTTTCTATATTTACTTTTTTTGAAAGTTAATAAATCTGTCTTGAAAGTTCACTGACTCTTCCAATTTGGTTAACCACTCATTACTGGTATCAGATCGCAAAATTTCAATACCATTGGATTCACACAGTGCAATTTCTTTTTTGACACTTTCTATATCCAAATTAACTTGCTGTATAACAAGAATCATTAGGTCACGGCTACATTGATTCAAAATGAAACACCACTGTTTACAAAATTCCTTATTAGACCGTCCCAGTGTGGGCTGGTTTTTTATGCGAAAGCCCCTGGGTATAAGGTTGTCCTTATGGTATTGGGAAAGGGTCAACCCATGTAATTCAAGTTCAATTAGTCTTTTACGTAGCTTTAAAAGATCAGATTGTATTTCTGCCGGACTGTCAACATCAAAAGCAAGTTGCTCTGTATTGGTAAACAGAATTTTTGAAATATCCTTTTCAGTAAATCTTTTAGTGCCAATAAGCTCCCCAGCATCCAGATCCATTAATGTGAGACTGAGAAACAAACAACAAAAACAAAACCGTGTTCCACAATAGCCTAAAAGTCAGTCGGTTAATTCTACGTGGTGCTAGTTCCAAATCCAAATGATATTGGTTATATAGAAATCTCATGAACTGCACACATCACTAAGCCATACGTCTGGGTGCTTGATCCAATAAATTAATATCACAAGTCCTCGTATTCACCACCAGCATGCTGAGTGAAATGGAAGAGATCCCCACCATATACATGGTCAGTGGAGTTGACTGGTTGATATGTTTCAACTCCACTGACCATGTATATGGTGGTTTATCTGTTTATAATGGTTAACCTTAATGATAATTTATATTCTATATCCAGTTATTTCAAATTTATTTATGCCATATGCTGTGTGTTCCTTTTGGTGTAAATGACAGACGTTATAAGCCTTATAAGAATACGTTATGGTATGATTAGTCTACTTTGTGTGTGTTTTTTAGCCTTATTTTTGCCATTTATTGCTCATGTTGTTCTCTTATGATATTTGATATATGTATTGCTCTTATCAATTAGGATTGCACACTGTACTCTAACAATTTTGTATATGCTCCTACAGCAGCAATGAATTGTGATGTTTATAGTTCACATTCTGTATTTATTGGTGTCTATTATTTATGTGGAGGCCTGGCACCGCCCGCAGTTAGGATGCTGCTGACGTGACTAAGTATTTTTATGTGATTTATCTATATGGTTCTTTTTAAACTATCACATCTGTCACGGGTTTCCATGGCAACGCCGGCGGCGTCTCTGAACGCGTGTGGTGCCGCGTTTCCATAGCAACTTTACCGGCAGCCAACGCGGTGTGCCGCGTCACTTCCGCTTCCGGCAACAGCCGCGAGTGGAGGGGGGAGTGGCGACGGATCCCCGGGACGCTGGCGGGAATGCTGGAATGTTTTCATTGGTGGGGGTAATGTATAAAGTTTGTATTTTGATCACTTGTTGTTATCCTGATGAAGGGGTAAAACCCCGAAACGTTGATGTGATGATATATTAAAGCTTTGTTGCTTTATTTTGCACGATATACCACGTCTCTGAGTGCCGCTTCTCGTTATTTGCTGCATGTACAGGGGCGCTGACCCCTCAAAGAAGGCACCAGAGCAACTACGATCATTTATGTTTGGAGTGCCGGATCCTCTGCATGGAGAATATATATATATATATATATATATATATATAAAATCCGTCAGGAACATCAGGGTCCCTAGTGACATTAATGTGTTCTGAATGCGTATGAACATGTGCTGAATGCCAATGTTGTGGATCTAATCAGGAAACATTATGGCCGACATAGAACATAGTATTCGTGTCGACAACAGGGAGTAGTAACTGGGCAAAATAACATTTGTGTGACCCCGAGGGGTCTGAGGGAAACATATACCTAATTTCACTAGAACGCCCCCACAAATACTATCACTTCTGTGCTCGGGCTACAGCTCAATGCAAACGTACCATACACACACACATATACATATATATATATATATACACACACATACATACATACATACATACAGGTATAGGATTTTTACATTATATTACGCCCAGTCATAATAGTTGGTACCGACAGGGTCACCCACTTACGTCTGTCTCCCAAACAGTGTTTACTTTGGAAAAGCTTACAAGTACTGACATGCTAACACTTAATCTCATGAATCAAGTACCATCTGCAGTCGGCAATGCCGACAGGGATTCCCATATCTGTCTGTGGTAGAGCACTCGCACATGTCGACACACGTGTACTAAACGCCCACCAACATTGCTAAAATGGCCAGATTTCGGACAGGGAAAACACAGAAACTTAAACCAACTCATTATACACACGCTCATTATATATATAGTGCTTCATGCTTGAACCCATATTGCACTAAACTGTGCCCGCCTAATTTTTACACGGTTAGCAGTTTAACAGTATTTTGGCGGGCCCAGCATCTGTGAGGAGAAAATGGTGCTGTATAGAATTGTGAGGGCTAAGCCACGCCCCCTTCTCGGCGCGCTTCAGTCCCGTTATTTTTGCATATTTTTATACTGGCGGGGGTCAGTATACAGTCCCTATTCACTGTATATCACTTTGCCAGGTCATATCTAAGAGGTATATTGCTGCCCAGGGCGCCCCCCTGCGCCCTTGTAGTGCCGCTTGTGTGGGAGCAATGGCGCGCAGCGCGGTACCTCAGAGATCCTGAAGAAGTCTTCTGCCGTCACTGAAGTCTTCTGTTTTTCTAATACTCACCCGGCTTCTTTCTTCTGGCTTTGTGAGGGGGGTGACGGCGCGGCTCCAGGAACGAGCAGCTAGGCGAACCAAGTGATCAGACCCTCTGAAGTTAATGGTGTCCAGTAGCCTAAGAAGCAGAGCCCTTGAACTCAGAAGTAGGTCTGCTTCTCTCCCCTCACTCCCACGATGCAGGGAGCCTGCAGCCAACAGGTCTCCCTGAAAATAATAAACCGAACAAAGTATTTTCAGAGAAACTCAGGAGTGCTCCCCTAGTGTGTGTCCAGTCTCTCTGGGCACAGAGTCTAACTGAAGTCTGGAGGAGGGGCATAGAGGGAGGAGCCAGTTCACACCCATAGTCTTATAGTGTGCCCATGTCTCCTGCGGATCCCGTCTATACCCCATGGTCCTTTTGGTGTCCCCAGCATCCTCCAGGACGTAAGAGAAAAACGACTGCGTTCTTGCAGCGTCTACTAAAGGGATTTTTAACACATCCCTGATGGCCAGTATGAGGGGCTCAATACCCTGTGCAAAAGTTGAATCCTCCATAGCAGGATCCAATTCCTCCTGTACCTCTTCTTCAGAATCTAAGAGTAAATCAGGCAGCCCACATTTATGTGGTCCTGAGCTAGGGAGTGGGGTTTGTTTATCATCTTCCTTTGCAGCTAGGTCTGCGACAGCCTGCTGTAGCTGTTATGTTATCTCAGCTCACTGCAAATACTCAGAAGACACATCTGCCATCATAGTTTTTATAGCACTGAGCCAGGATGGCTCCTGACCCTCTCCCCCAGTCTTCTAACTTGGGAGGACTGACTGCATTGTTCACATGACAGGGAACCATCCGTAGAGGGAGAGAATCGGGTGTGACATACACTGCATAATTGGTGTTTTACCATGTTTACAGTAGACAACACTCACACAGACAAGTATTACAATAGCAAGCCTAGCTTACTGTAGGTGAGGAGGAGACAGAATGAGAGGAACAGCACACCCAAGCTCGTCAGACTCCGTGAGACTGCAAGCTGTGTATCTCTCTCTCTATAAATATCTCTTTCTCTATACATATATCTCTCTCACAGTGAAACACCAGAGTTCTTGTCCTTTTCAGGACACTATATAGTGTACAACAGCGGCTCTCCCCTTAATTACACCCCTGTATTCAGTGTCTGGAGGAGCTGTGTCCTTGCTGCTGCAGCTGTAAGCAGAGGAAGGCGCCAAAACGCCGCTGGTCCCGCTCTAAGGAAGCTCAGCCCCCTGTAATGGCGCCGGAGCTATGTAGTTATTTATACTAGCAAAGTCTCCTATTCTGTGTAAAACATCACATAAATGCAGTCAAAGCTTTAGCCTGTTGGTGCCTCGGATCAAGATCCAACTCTACACCCCACCCTGTGGAATACCAGTGTACCCCGCTGCAGAAATGCTAGTTTTTCACCACCGCTGCCAGTGTACAGAGGAGGGCTATAGCGGATACCCCCAGGGAAGGTTCCGTAGGCTGCCCCTGTGTTGCGCCGCACCAAGAACCGGGGCCCCCGGTTTGTACTCACCACTCTTCTCACCTTCAGGCTATGTTATGTTAGGGGTGTGCGGCATGCTGCAATTGCGTTCACTAAGGTGCAATGCCCTGCGGTACCAACAACCTCTCAGGACTGTGGTGTCAGAGGCCAGTAACCCCCCCAAGGTGCAGGTATACGGTTGCCCAAACAGTATATCGAAAATAATAAAGTTTAAAATAAAAACTGAAGAAAAAATAAGATTTTACTTACCGATAAATCTATTTCTCGGAGTCCGTAGTGGATGCTGGGGTTCCTGAAAGGACCATGGGGAATAGCGGCTCCGCTGGAGACAGGGCACAAAAAGTAAAGCTTTTTCCGATCAGGTGGTGTGCACTGGCTCCTCCCCCTATGACCCTCCTCCAGACTCCAGTTAGGTACTGTGCCCGGACGAGCGTACACAATAAGGGAGGATTTTGAATCCCGGGTAAGACTCATACCAGCCACACCAATCACACCGTACAACTTGTGATCTAAACCCAGTTAACAGTATGATAACAGCGGAGCCTCTGAAAGATGGCTTCCTACAACAATAACCCGAATAAGTTAACAATAACTATGTACAATTTATGCAGATAATCCGCACTTGGGATGGGCGCCCAGCATCCACTACGGACTCCGAGAAATAGATTTATCGGTAAGTAAAATCTTATTTTCTCTATCGTCCTAGTGGATGCTGGGGTTCCTGAAAGGACCATGGGGATTATACCAAAGCTCCCAAACGGGCGGGAGAGTGCGGATGACTCTGCAGCACCGAATGAGAGAACTCCAGGTCCTCCTTAGCCAGAGTATCAAATTTGTAAAATTTTACAAACGTGTTCTCCCCTGACCACGTAGCTGCTCGGCAAAGTTGTAATGCCGAGACCCCTCGGGCAGCCGCCCAAGATGAGCCCACCTTCCTTGTGGAGTGGGCCTTTACAGATTTAGGCTGTGGCAGGCCTGCCACAGAATGTGCCAGTTGGATTGTGCTACAGATCCAACGAGCAATCGTCTGCTTAGACGCAGGAGCACCCATCTTGTTGGGTGCATACAATATAAACAACGAGTCAGATTTTCTGACTCCAGCTGTTCTTGCAATATATATTTTTAATGCTCTGACAACGTCCAGTAACTTGGAGTCCTCCAAGTCACTTGTAGCCGCAGGCACTACAATAGGCTGGTTCAGATGAAATGCTGACACCACCTTAGGGAGAAAATGCGGACGAGTCCGCAGTTCTGCCCTGTCCGAATGGAAAATCAGATATGGGCTTTTGTAAGATAAAGCTGCCAATTCTGACACTCTCCTGGCAGAAGCCAGGGCTAGAAGCATGGTCACTTTCCAAGTGAGATATTTCAAATCCACCTTATTTAGTGGTTCAAACCAATGAGATTTTAGAAAATCCAAAACTACATTGAGATCCCACGGTGCCACTGGAGGCACCACAGGAGGCTGTATATGCAGCACTCCCTTCACAAAGGTCTGGACTTCAGGGACTGAAGCCAATTCTTTTTGAAAGAAAATCGACAGGGCCGAAATTTGAACCTTAATAGATCCCAATTTGAGACCCATAGACAATCCTGATTGCAGGAAATGTAGGAATCGACCCAGTTGAAATTCCTCCGTCGGAGCACTCCGATCTTCGCACCACGCAACATATTTTCGCCAAATTCGGTGATAATGTTGCACGGTTACTTCTTTCCTTGCTTTAATCAAAGTAGGAATGACTTCTTCCGGCATGCCTTTTTCCATTAGGATCCGGCGTTCAACCGCCATGCCGTCAAACGCAGCCGCGGTAAGTCTTGAAACAGACAGGGACCCTGCTGAAGCAAGTCCCTCCTTAGAGGTAGAGGCCACGGATCTTCCGTGATCATCTCTTGAAGTTCCGGGTACCAAGTCCTTCTTGGCCAATCCGGAACCACTAGTATCGTTCTTACGCCTCTTTGCCGTATAATTCTCAATACTTTTGGTATGAGAGGCAGAGGAGGAAACACATACACCGACTGGTACACCCAAGGCGTTACCAGCGCGTCCACAGCTATTGCCTGCGGATCTCTTGACCTGGCGCAATACCTGTCCAGTTTTTTGTTGAGGCGAGACGCCATCATGTCCACCATTGGTCTTTCCCAACGGGTTACCAGCATGTGGAAGACTTCTGGATGAAGTCCCCACTCTCCCGGGTGAAGATCGTGTCTGCTGAGGAAGTCTGCTTCCCAGTTGTCCACTCCCGGGATGAACACTGCTGATAGCGCTATCACATGATTCTCTGCCCAGCGAAGAATCCTTGCAGCTTCTGCCATTGCACTCCTGCTTCTTGTGCCGCCCTGTCTGTTCACATGGGCGACTGCCGTGATGTTGTCCGACTGGATCAACACCGGTTTTCCCTGAAGCAGAGGTTCTGCCTGGCTTAGAGCATTGTATATTGCTCTTAGTTCCAGAATGTTTATGTGAAGAGACGTTTCCAGGCTCGTCCATACTCCCTGGAAGTTTCTTCCTTGTGTGACTGTTCCCCAGCCTCTCAGGCTGGCGTCCGTGGTCACCAGGATCCAATCCTGTATGCCGAATCTGCGGCCCTCCAATAGATGAGGACTCTGCAACCACCACAGAAGAGACACCCTTGTCCTTGGAGACAGGGTTATCCGTAGGTGCATCTGAAGATGCGACCCTGACCATTTGTCCAACAGATCCCTTTGGAAAATTCTTGCGTGGAATCTGCCGAATGGAATTGCTTCGTAAGAAGCTACCATTTTTCCCAGGACTCTTGTGCATTGATGTACAGACACCTTTCCTGGTTTTAGGAGGTTCCTGACAAGCTCGGATAACTCCTTGGCTTTTTCCTCCGGGAGAAAAACCTTTTTCTGAACCGTGTCCAGAATCATCCCTAGGAACAGCAGACGAGTTGTCGGCATTAACTGGGATTTTGGAATATTCAGAATCCACCCGTGCTGTTTTAGCACTTCTTGAGACAGTGCTAATCCCATCTCTAGCTGTTCTCTGGACCTCGCCCTTATTAGGAGATCGTCCAAGTATGGGATAATTAATACGCCTTTTCTTCGAAGAAGAATCATCATCTCGGCCATTACCTTTGTAAAGATCCGAGGTGCCGTGGACAATCCGAACGGCAGCGTCTGAAACTGATAGTGACAGTTTTGTACAACGAACCTGAGGTACCCCTGGTGTGAGGGGTAAATTGGAACGTGGAGATACGCATCCTTGATGTCCAAGGATACCATAAAGTCCCCCTCTTCCAGGTTCGCTATCACTGCTCTGAGTGACTCCATTTTGAACTTGAACTTCTTTATGTACAGGTTCAAGGACTTCAGATTTAGAATAGGCCTTACCGAGCCATCCGGCTTCGGTACCACAAAAAGAGTGGAATAATACCCCTTCCCTTGTTGTAGAAGAGGTACCTTGACTATCACCTGCTGAGAGTACAGCTTGTGAATGGCTTCCAAAACCGTCTCCCTTTCGGAGGGGGACGTTGGTAAAGCAGACTTCAGGAAACGGCGAGGTGGATCCGTCTCTAATTCCAACCTGTACCCTTGAGATATTATCTGCAGGATCCAGGGATCTACCTGCGAGTGAGCCCACTGCGCGCTGTAATTTTTGAGACGACCGCCCACCATCCCTGAGTCCGCTTGAGGAGCCCCAGCGTCATGCTGAGGCTTTTGTAGAAGCCGGGGAGGGCTTCTGTTCCTGGGAAGGAGCTGCGTGTTGCTGTCTCTTCCCTCGACCTTTGCCTCGTGGCAGATATGAATAGCCCTTTGCTCTCTTATTTTTAAAGGAACGAAAGGGCTGCGGTTGAAAAGTCGGTGCCTTTTTCTGTGGGGGAGTGACTTGAGGTAGAAAGGTGGATTTCCCGGCTGTAGCCGTGGCCACCAAATCTGATAGACCGACTCCAAATAACTCCTCCCCTTTATACGGCAAAACTTCCATATGCCGTTTTGAATCCGCATCACCTGACCACTGTCGCGTCCATAAAGCTCTTCTGGCCGAAATGGACATAGCACTTACCCGTGATGCCAGTGTGCAGATATCCCTCTGTGCATCACGCATATAAAGAAATGCATCCTTTATTTGTTCTAACGACAGTAAAATATTGTCCCTGTCCAGGGTATCAATATTTTCAATCAGGGACTCTGACCAAACTACCCCAGCACTGCCCATCCAGGCAGTCGCTACAGCTGGTCGTAGTATAACACCTGCATGTGTGTATATACTTTTTTGGATATTTTCCATCCTCCTATCTGATGGATCTTTAAGTGCGGCCGTCTCAGGAGAGGGTAACGCCACTTGTTTAGATAAGCGTGTTAGCGCCTTGTCCACCCTAGGAGGTGTTTCCCAGCGCTCCCTAACCTCTGGCGGGAAAGGGTATAATGCCAATAATTTCTTTGAAATTATCAGTTTTTTATCAGGGGCAACCCACGCTTCATTACACACGTCATTTAATTCTTCTGATTCAGGAAAAACTATAGGTAGTTTTTTCATACCCCACATAATACCCTGTTTAGTGGTACCTGTAGTATCAGCTAAATGTAACGCCTCCTTCATTGCCAAAATCATATAACGTGTGGCCCTACTGGAAAATGCGGTTGATTCGTCACCGTCACCACTGGAGTCATCGCCTGTGTCTGGGTCTGTGTCGACCGACTGAGGCAAAGGGCGTTTCACAGCCCCTGACTGTGTTTGAGTCGCCTGGACAGGCACTAATTGATTGTCCGGCCGCCTCATGTCGTCAAACGACTGCTTTAGCGTGTTGACACTATCCCGTAGTTCCATAAATAAAGGCATCCATTCCGGTGTCGACTCCCTAGGGGGTGACATCCTCATATTTGGCAATTGCTCCGCCTCCACACCAATATCGTCCTCATACATGTCGACACACACGTACCGACACACAGCAGACACACAGGGAATGCTCCTAACGAAGACAGGACCCACTAGCCCTTTGGGGAGACAGAGGGAGAGTTTGCCAGCACACACCAAAAGCGCTATATATATATATCAGGGATAGCCTTATAATAAGTGCTCCCTTATAGCTGCTTTGTTATATCAAATTATCGCCATAAATGTGCCCCCCCCTCTCTGTTTTACCCTGTTTCTGTAGTGCAGTGCAGGGGAGAGACTTGGGAGCCGTCCTGACCAGCGGAACTGTGAGAGGAAATGGCGCCGTGTGCTGAGGAGATAGGCCCCGCCCCTTTTCTGGCGGGCTCGTCTCCCGCTATTTAGAGAAATTAGGCAGGGGTTAAATATCTCCATATAGCCTCTAGGGCTATATGTGAGGTATTTTTAGCCTTTATAGGTAATCATTTTGCCTCCCAGGGCGCCCCCCTCCCAGCGCCCTGCACCCTCAGTGACTGCCGTGTGAAGTGTGCTGAGAGGAAAATGGCGCACAGCTGCAGTGCTGTGCGCTACCTTTTGAAGACTGCAGGAGTCTTCAGCCGCCGATTCTGGACCTCTTCTGTCTTAAGCATCTGCAAGGGGGCCGGCGGCGTGGCTCCGGTGACCATCCAGGCTGTACCCGTGATCGTCCCTCTGGAGCTTGATGTCCAGTAGCCAAGAAGCCAATCCATCCTGCACGCAGGTGAGTTGACTCCTTCTCCCCTCAGTCCCTCGCTGCAGTGATCCTGTTGCCAGCAGGAATCACTGTAAAATAAAAAACCTAGCTAAACTTTTTCTAAGCAGCTCTTTAGGAGAGCCACCTAGATTGCACCCTTCTCGGCCGGGCACAAAAATCTAACTGGAGTCTGGAGGAGGGTCATAGGGGGAGGAGCCAGTGCACACCACCTGATCGGAAAAAGCTTTACTTTTTGTGCCCTGTCTCCTGCGGAGCCGCTATTCCCCATGGTCCTTTCAGGAACCCCAGCATCCACTAGGACGATAGAGAAAATCCTCTGGAGCTCCAGAGTGTGCATCCTCTCCCCAGAGCACTTTTTTTCTAAACTGGCTGTAGGAGCGAGCATAGAGGGCAGGAGCCAGCACACCCAGCTGAACAAATTTAAATTGCACTGGCTCCTTTGGACCCCATCGTACTAAGTGAACCCCAGTATCCCTTATGGATGTTAGAGAAAATATGTTTGAGTCTGATGGATGTCAACCTAATGGCAACTATGTTGAAGACTTAAGGCAGTGCAATTTGTAAGGTTCCTCTCAAAAGGCGTTTTAGATAAAGACACACTATTGACTAGCCGATTCAGACTAGTGGCACAGGGTCAACAACAACAACTGTACTGGACAATTGTGATAATGGATGACAGATTCAGGTTTTATGGGCTGTTGCTCTTCCACAACATCTTCAGGGCCTTTAGTCTCAAAAACATTCAAAGCTCTCCATAATTATACTAGAAAAAGAGATGCTAAATGCCCATCTCAGAGGCACATCCTCTGAGAAAATGCCATGAAGGAGAAAACAAACACCAACAAATAATGCTACTACAGCGGTATACATCAACCATAGCCAAGAGCGCCCTTGCAATAGATTAGCAGCATAATGCACTAGGTGGAAAAAATGTTTCAGCAATATTAGCAGGCGTACCCTAAACACCAGAGAATAGTCTCTTCACAGAGAAGCATACGGGCAGTACGGACAGTGTAATGGTTAGCATTACTGCCTCACAGCACTGAGGTCATGGGTTCGATTCCCACCATGACTCTAACTGTGTGGAGTTTGTATGTTCTCCCCGTGCTTGCGTGGGTTTCCTCCGGGTACTCTGGTTTCCTCCCACAATCCAAAAATATACTGGTAGGATAATTGGCTTCCAACAAAAATTAACCCTAGTGTGAATGTGTCTGTGTGTACATGTGATAGGGAATATAGATTGTAAGCTCCACTGGGGCAGGGACTGAAGTGAATGGGCAAATATTCTCTTTAAAGCGCTGCGGAATATGTGTGCGCTATATAAGTAACTGGTAGTAATAATAATAATAATCATTTGTAGAGTATGGAAAATTGAGTAAACTGGATGTCAACCTGATGAAAACTCATATTAATCCAATTTACTGCTTTCCATAAACTTAGCATTGATTTTTTAATTAGTACTTTAAGTGAATCATTGTGTATTGCTAAGGGGTGGTAATATAGCAAACAAGCCACACAGTACAAGAAAGAAAGTAGGCAAAAAAAAAAAAAAAAAAAAGACGCTGTGGCATAAATGGTTTCACATGTTATAAAAGTGGACATCTTTCACACAAATGTTCATAGAAATAAAAGAAAAACAAAACAAAAACAAAAGTTGTCCGTTTTTAAAACTTTTTTAATTTTTTTTTTTTTTTAGTTTTTATTTTATATTATCTACAAAGTAAAAGTTTTTTCCTTAACTTAAAAGTTACACCGCTGTTGCGAGACAGCGGGCACATCAAACCTGATTCATAAATAATAAGTCACCAGTTTGATGAGAAGAATCCTTACTGAATCGGTTTCAAGTTTAGACATAAAAAGGGATTTTAGAGTCTTGATTTTTTTTGTTGTAAGGTGAAGATAAGCAGCAAGAATCACTCGTGTTATTTCCTTCGCTAGCTGATGAGTTCATAACTTAGAAGGGCCTTTAAAAATAAATAACTTCCAGTTACCAGCAAGCAAAGGTTGGGCTTGGAGGATTAATGCAGTGTACTCAACAGCCTGCAATTTCCTACATGCCTCTACTCAGTCCGAATCTTTCCCACTGCAAGATGATCAGTTAGCATTCCAATTGGAGGTTAGCAGAAATCAAGATAATTTTTTTTGATTTTTTTTTAAACAAAAATGAGAAATTCTAGTTGTCAGTACTTCCACTGTAGGGAAGCAGATGTGGGGATGATTTTTGGCCTACAAAAAGGGTTCCAGCCTTTTCACAGAAGCTCCAGAATCACAGCTGTTGTTGGTGATGTGCTTGCACTAGATGACAAAAAGACATGAACAATATTTTAGTGAGAAAAAAAAAACTGTAGTGAAAGAAATGTACAAAATGAAAGTAAATAATGCCTTGTATAACTTTACAATTACCTGGAGGATGCGTCATATAGGGAAAGTGTGCAGTTGTAGAGACAGGAATGGGCTGTAGAGCACTCTGTGCAAGAGCACCTTGAGGACCTCCTGGTGGCTGTGCAGTCATCAGCATCATGGGATGAGCAGTTGGGTGAGAAGGAACCATTCCAGACTGTACATGAGCCTTAAAAAGGTTAAGAGAATAGGGTCATCTAACATCAATGAGAATCAATGCAACAAGGGATCACTGAAATTCTTCAACTGTATCTGGTACAAAACAATTCACATATGGTAAAAACCACAAATAAATTTCATTACCTGCTGCACATGAGCCATGTGAGTTGGGTTGGTATAGGCAGGCTGGACATGCGAGGGATGAATTGTGAATACAGCCTGTTGAGTAGGAAAGCTGTTCTGTGGGGACTGTGCATTTGAGCCAGGGGTCATGGAGGGAGGTGTAGGAGCCAGTCCAGTATGGTAAAGGGCACTCTGTTGCTGTTGGTTAGCGAGATGCAAGGCTTGGGCTGCCTGGTGCTGATGGTGCTATGAAAAAATATAAGGGGGGCATATGCATAAGAATATCATACAACAGTAAATATAACTATACAATCTTAAATACTTAAATGGTCGAGTGATAGTATGACTAAAATTTCACTCCTTAACAATACATTCCACTATCTTCCTTACACTGCATTGCAGTTACCACTGCATTGGTATTCGGACATGTGTGCTGGCTTTCTATTTGAAACTTTAAAATAAAAAAGATACATAGATATACATACACACAAAATATATGTATGTATGTATGTATGTATGTATGTATACATACATATACACACACATGCACACATACTTACATACACACAAATACACCCCTTTTTTTTTTTAACACACATACAGTGATGCTATAAATTATTCCTCTGTTACACCTAGCGTATTTGAAAGTGTATAACAAGTGTTAACATGTAGCTTTTAATTAACTATGTTAATTAAGATAACCACTTAAAGGATAAAAACATATTCCTTGTAGGCGGAGCCCATGTAACTTTCTATTCTAGCTGCACATTTTGGGTCTTATTCAGCGCTGTTAGCAAACTAAAAAAAGGACACTAATGGGCAAAATCATGTTGCACTGCTAGTGGGGTAGATAAATGTAACATGTGCAGGGAGAGTTAGATTTGGGTGGGGTGTGTTCAAACTGAAAATAGGATTTTGGTACTTACCAGGTAAATCCTTTTCTTTGAATCCATAGGGGGCACTGGAGTACTCTTGGGATATGGACGGTGCGTAGCAAAGGAAGGCACATTTAAATATTTAAATGAGCAACCCTCCTCTTCCCTCCTCCATACTCCCAGGATCCTCAGTGTTTTTTGTTACTGAGCCGAATAGGAGCGACAGAGAAGTGAACAATGGAGAATTACATACATTATAAAATAACGGACAACCATAAAGTTGACACATAACGTTACTGACAACTAAACAGTTGACACCATAACCGATAGAACTTGAAAGTTTAAACCAGTCGGTGAGAATGTGTTACCATAAGATCCCCTGAACTTACCACAAACCAGGTAAAACTGCTCTGGGTGGGCGTCCAGTGCCCCCTATGGATTCAAAGAAAAGGATTTACCTGGTAAGTACCAAAATCCTATTTTCTTTTTCATCCACTAGGGGTCACTGGAGTACTCTTGGGACGTACCAAAGCTTCCCCCGTGGGCGGGAGAGAGCTGTTTGGCACCTGTAACACTAGGCGGCCAAAGTTAGAAGCTGATGCCGCAAACATATCAAACTTGTAAAAGCGCACAAACGTGTGCACTGCTGACCATGTAGCCGCACGGCAAAACTGCGTCGTAGAAGCCCCACAACCAGCTGCACATGAAGTTCCCACAGAACGTGTGGAATGAGCTGTTACTAATGTAGGCGGCTGTAACCTAGCATGAAGGTAAGCCTGACGTATGGTCAGTTTAATCCATCTGGATAAAGTCTGCTTAGAAGCTGGCCAACCCATCTTGGCAGCATCAACGTATTCGTCTTACGAAATGTAGTCGTTCGGGATACATTAACGCGTACCACAACCAAAGTTCCAGAATTTCCTGTTAACACAGGAACTACTATTGGTTGATTGAACTACTATTGGTTGATTGATGTGAAAAGATGACACTACCTTTGGCAAGAAAGCGGGATTCGTCCAAAGATCCGCTCTGTCATCATGAAACATTAAATACGGTGGCTTGCATGACAAGGCACCCAAAGTTGAAACACGACTTGCCGAAGCTAGGGCTAGAAGAAAAATAGTTTTCCAAGTGAGAAACTTAATATTCACTTGTTGTAAGGGTTCAAAATATGAAGACTGTAAGAAATCTAAAACCAGCTTCAAGTCCCATGGCGCTGTAGGTGGAATGAATGGAGGCTGTACTCTGAGGACACCTTGCAGAAAAGTGTGTATAGACGGCAATAGAGCCAATCGTCTTTGAAATTAAATTGACAAAGCAGATACCTGCACCTTTAGTGTAGATAAACGCAGTCCTCCATCCAACCCCGTCTGTAGAAATAACAAAAGACGGAATAACTTGAAAGATGATGTCGGAAACTTCCGAGCTTCACACCAACCTATATAGGCACGCCTAATTCTGTAATAATGAGCTGCCTTAACTGGCTTCCTAGCTCGTAAATGGTTGGTATAACAGTTTTTTTCTGGAATGCCCTCTCTTCTTAAGAGTGCGGTCTCAATAGCCACCCCGTCAAACGCCGCCGCACTAACTCGGGGTAAAGGAACGGACCCTGTTGTAACAGGTCCGGACGTAGTAGGAGCGGACAAGGATCGTCTGCGAGTAGTCCGCGGAGATCTGAGAACCAAGCTCTCGGAGACCAATGAGGCGCTACTAGTATGACTGTGGCGGACTTTCTTGTGATCCGTTTTAGCAACAAAGGGAGGAGCGGAAACGGTGGAAATAGATACACGAGGCTGTATGGCCACGCGATTGTGAGAGCATCCGCCGCCACTGCCGTTGGATCGGATCTTGCGTTCTGGACCCATACTGGGGCGTTTGGTGATTGTGGCGAGATGCCATCAGGTCCACTTGAGGGCAACCCCACCTGTGGACCAGCATGTGAAACACTTCTGGATTTAATGCCCCTTCCTGTGCATTAAAATCCCGACGGCTGAGATAATCCGCCTTCCAGTTGACCACTCCCGGAATGAACACTGCCAACAACAACACTTAGTGATGCTCGGGCCAAATGAGGATTCGAGCTACTTCCCGCATTGCCATGCGGCTTCTTGTTCCTCCTTGTTTGTTGATGTACGCGACCGCCGTCGCGTTGTCTGACTGCACCCGGACAGTCTGAGACCGAAGTATGTGCACTGCTTGCCGTAGCGCATTGTAAATTGCCCGTAGTTTCAGGACATTTATAGACAGCAATCTTTCGTGATCCGCCTAGAGACCCTGGAGCTGACAATTTTGAACTACAGCTCCCCAGCCTCTGAGACTCGCGTCCGTCGTTAGAATTATCCAATTCCAGGCGCCGAACCGTTTCCCTGCAGTTAGATTGTGTACTTTGAGCCACCAGAGTAGAGATACTCTGGCCCGTGGCAACAACCTCACCCTGTGGTGAATCTGCAGATGCGAGCCCGACCACTGTGCGAGCACATCCAGTTGAAAAGGACGTGAGTGGAATCTTCCGAACTGAAGCGCTTCGAAAGCCGTCACCATTGTACCTAAGAGGCGAATGCACAAATGTACCGAGACTGTGCGTGGCTTGAGCACGAATTGTACCAGATGATGAATACTCTGTACATTATGTTCTGGTAGGTAATTTCTTTGATCTACCGTATCGAGAATCATTCCTAGGAATTGAAGTCATTGAGACGAATTCAGAAGTGATTTCTTGAAGTTGACAATTCCACCGTGTTGAACTAGTACATTGTACGTTAGTAATGTATTTTGAAGGAGTATTTGTTGAACTAGAGCTGTGATGAGAAGGTTATCTAAGCACAGAACCATTATCACCAGCCGGGATCTGAGAATAACTTATTACAGACATCACCCCTGTGACAACCCGAGGCGCTGATGGGAAACCAAACAGGAAAGCTTGAATGATGGACTGCCAACGTCTAAGTATGCCAGATGTAGTGGCAAAATTTTGAACGCGTAAGAACGCATTCTTGACTTCTAGGGAGAATATGATTTCAGTGGTTGTAAACCTGCAATCACTGACCGCATAAATTCCACTGATTGAGCCACTTTTGGTATATAACAGTCGGCCGGCTGCGGTACTACAAAAAATATTGTAATAACCTTGAATCTAGGAGACACTGAATTGCGGTCTACAGAACTGCCTTTTTGTCTTCTGACACAGGCTGGCTAGTTTTGGATCTAGCCTTGACAAACCACAGCAAAGGTGGTAGACAATGGAACTCTATGTGTGATTGAACACTAATTATGTAACCGCAGATCTGTGGATTTCAGTAATAATGTCGAATGAGACATCAGAAGAATTGCTTGCACAAAAGAAGAAACAAGACAATTAAAAAACTTGCCATGCCATTGGCTTGTCAGCAGCCGTTGTGTCTGAACGACGGTTAAACCACCTTCTCGACCACGTGTAGTCGTGTCGTGTGTTGTAGGACAACTGGAAAAGACTGAGGTTTAAAAGATTTGAACCCTGGTGCAGTTTTGTAAGAACTGGTGTGGCAATGGCTGTAAATAGACTCTCACGCCGGAGCGTGAGAACTGAAACTTTTTAATTTAGGAGTAAATAACACATTTCCGTGTAAGGCCACGCAAAGCGTCTGTCAACCACAAAGAGTGATGGTGGACTACGAGAACTAACATGGCTGACAGCTATAGCAGACATGCGGAAATTCTCAGGCGATATACCAATGTGAGTAACAAGCCGTCGAAACTGTTCTGAGGCCAGAACTGGCTATTAACTACGTTATTTCTGCGACTATAATGTCGGTAACCCAAACGCCAACTACAGCATAGACATTGCCTTTAGCATAGGTGGAATGTCCACTCTGACTAGTCATTAAGTGTAGGTGCAAGTGGGACCTGGACAGTTTTGACACCAAGAAATGCTGTCATAGACTCTGGTATAGTGAATGTTGAATAATAGAATTAGAACAATGAACACACACACACACCCGCACAGGCGCTCGCTGCGTTCTATCCTATAGGAACGCTTGCATTTGAAATAGGTTCCTTAGTGGCATTAAAAACTCAGAACCTTGCGTCTGGCATTGAATCTTTTTGTACCACACAGCCGATGTTAGCATGCGCCCTCTGATGGGTACTGTCTGTTTATTATTTATTATCAGTTATTTATATAGCGCACACATATTCCGCAGCGCTCTCACAGAGAATACATGACCCTCCAGATGAGCATGTGACTTCGTTATAAACAGTTAGATGTAGCCGGCCAAATAGGATTAGGATGTTATGTACGGATGCGGACTGGTATTCCCACTGTGCACGTGGATTCCCTTAGATAAGTAACGTGTACATAAACTAGAAAAGTATTGCTGCACACTTTCTTGTGACAGAAAATTCCTAACACCACCCCTGCTCCTCTAGTGGGGAAGTGTTGTAGGACCGCAGAAAAATTTCCTGGACAAAGAAACAGGAAATTGAGTTAGAATGGTGTCCAGCCATGTGCGTAGTGCCATGTGCTTTCACCATATGTTAAGCATAAGAACAATAAACAATAGAAATCAATTTCCAATTTACAGTAATGTAGTCACAACAGATCAGGCATACATTACATATTACCGCCTATATATACATATGTAATATACTCCCTACGTATATATGACATACTACAATATGTGTAATAAATGACCATGCATATATTAGATATAACATATGCATATTATTTATAACATATGCCTGCAATCGGGATACCTGCGGATATAATCATCTCTACCCCCGTGTCCCGCGATCTCACCCTGTGCAGCCGTAGTGCTCTCCCCTCTCCCACGGACATAGCTAGCGGAGGGGAGCCGGAGAGCAGCGGGGGACGGATGCAGAAGCCCAGCGGCGGCAGCCTGTCTGTCCGCGGCTGGGCTGAATAGCGGGCAGCGGGAGCGCACTGTGATCAGAGTGCTCCCGCTGAGAACGATGTGCGGCCTGAGCGCCGGGCGGGCAGTGAGTGCTCCCGCTGAGAACGATGTGCGGCCTGAGCTCCGGGCGGGCAGTGAGGCAGGCATCGGGCGGCTAGCAGGGTTTAAGTAGCGGCGGCCAGCGGGGTGTCTGTAGCGGCGGCCAGCGGGGAGCATGGAGCGGACGGCCAGCGGCGGAAGACCTCGCTCCCAGCACCTGCTGTGTGTCTGGGAGCGTGCAGTACTGGGGGAGTGCACTAACCTTGCGGAAGCTAACTGCATGCAGTCTCTCCTACGTCTTGCGGCAGCAGCGCTGAAAGCGCCTGTTAGAAAAAAATGATGACTCCTCTGAAATCTCCTCCACCCAGCATGTACATGTGGAGGAGATGGCCGCTCAATCCCGGACCCTCACTTCTCTGTAAGTGGGGAAGGGACCGCATGCTGCCTGGCTGACACGGCCGTGCTTCTCCTGCAAGCGCCCACGTGTCAGCAGCGGCTGGAGGCAGTACAATTCCGGACCCACACTTCTTAGTAAGTGGGGAAGGTATTGACTGTAAAATCAATAAAAAATGAAAGTGTAAAAAGTAAAATCAAACTTGAGCTTTCAGCTCATGATGTGCTTCCTTGAGGCACATAAAAACACTGGGGATCCTGGGAGTATGGAGGAGGAAAAAGGAGGGTTGCTCATTTAAATATTTAAATGTGCCTTCCTTTGCTACGCACCGTCCATATCCCAAGAGTACTCCAGTGACCCCTAGTGGATGAAAAAGAAATACGAATTGCAGTGTAAAAACCAAACAGCCAGTATTTACCCTGCACAGAAACAAAATAACCAACCCACGTTACATCTGCCCCATCTGCAGTGTAACATTGCCACATAGGATCTCGGGCGCTCTGCTATAGGTATGTCATAGGACTAGCTCACATCAGCAACCCATATATGTTTAAAAACCTCTAAAATTGAATAAAACACATAACAGTGTACAACCGTCATAAAATATGACTCAGTATGATGTCATTTCCTAGTGCAGACTCGTACCGGATATGATGGTCTGCTCTACACAGACAATAGCGTTTGTGTGCTGAGCGATTCACAGATTAGCATCTATTCCAATCTTTCCCACGAGGCACTTTCTCCCATTCACCAGTATATGGTCATATGTAAATAATAAAATGG
Source organism: Pseudophryne corroboree (assembly GCF_028390025.1). Lineage (NCBI taxonomy): Eukaryota > Metazoa > Chordata > Amphibia > Anura > Myobatrachidae > Pseudophryne > Pseudophryne corroboree. The sequence continues at coordinate 298,565,254 of NC_086444.1, forward strand.
GGCTTGATAGTGCGTTACCAAACAACAATTTTAATAGACATCACAACACGAATAACATAAAAAGCAAGTGGACTCTCACCAAGTGTATTGGTCTACAGATGTTAGTAGACAAATGCGCATTAATAATTAGCCCAGGCGTCCCCGAGAGTCGTCATCAACCGCCAAGTGAGTCCTCCACGTGCCAAACGATACCTCAACCAACGCGTTTCGATAACTGGGTGTTATCTTTTTCAAGGTGTACAGGTATCTATATGGACAGGGTATTTATACCCCACCAATTATGCCAGAAAGAAAAACCTATTTCCAGACATAGACTTTCTACTGCTAAAAATCCCCATAAGTGTAACATAATACTTGTTGATCCGGTCTTCCACTCCAGGATATTGACATCACTGTTATTCCCGCCCGTTTTCTGCTTCCTCTAGTTGCGGTTCACGGCCGGTCACGTGGGTGTTATTTCCGGCGGAAGTGCGTCATGACGCCGCGGTCCCGTTTCTCTCTTCCCGGATACCTCATTGGCGGAAGTGCGTCACTCCGTCAGGTCGTCTTGGTTGCAGTCCGTTACCGGAAGTGTAGTGTCCATCCACAACATTATAATAGACATTGGATATTCAGATAGTACAGAGGTTTGCCGGGCGCCATTTTGGTGAAGACCGTTCACATTGTATAAATCATGAAGAAAAAGTAAACAAAAGACATATTAATAAAAACTCAAAAAGATGTACATCCTATTGCAACATCTTTTATTCCATTATGAACCATTTAGTCTCAAAGTCCTTATTGAGGCCCGGAGGCTCTAGAGTTTTATATGTATGTATTAATATGTCTTTTGTTTACTTTTTCTTCATGATTTATACAATGTGAACGGTCTTCACCAAAATGGCGCCCGGCAAACCTCTGTACTATCTGAACATCCAATGTCTATTATCATAATGTTGTGGATGGACACTACACTTCCGGTAACGGACTGCAACAAAGACGACCTGACGGAGTGACGCACTTCCGCCAATGAGGTATCCTGGAAGAGAGAAACGGGACCGCGGCGTCATGACGCACTTCCGCCGGAAATAACACCCACGTGACCGGCCGTGAACCGCAACTAGAGGAAGCAGAAAACGGGCGGGAATAACAGTGATGTCAATATCCTGGAGTGGAAGACCGGATCAACAAGTATTATGTTACACTTATGGGGATTTTTAGCAGTAGAAAGTCTATGTCTGGAAATAGGTTTTTCTTTCTGGCATAATTGGTGGGGTATAAATACCCTGTCCATATAGATACCTGTACACCTTGAAAAAGATAACACCCAGTTATCGAAACGCGTTGGTTGAGGTATCGTTTGGCACGTGGAGGACTCACTTGGCGGTTGATGACGACTCTCGGGGACGCCTGGGCTAATTATTAATGCGCATTTGTCTACTAACATCTGTAGACCAATACACTTGGTGAGAGTCCACTTGCTTTTTATGTTATTCGTGTTGTGATGTCTATTAAAATTGTTGTTTGGTAACGCACTATCAAGCCCCATTTTATTATTTACATATGACCATATACTGGTGAATGGGAGAAAGTGCCTCGTGGGAAAGATTGGAATAGATGCTAATCGGTGAATCGCTCAGCACACAAACGCTATTGTCTGTGTAGAGCAGACCATCATATCCGGTACGAGTCTGCACTAGGAAATGACATCATACGGAGTCATATTTTATGACGGTTGTACACTATGTTATGTGTTTTATTCTATTTTAGAGGTTTTTAAACATATATGGGTTGCTGATGTGAGCTAGTCCTATGACATACCTATAGCAGAGCGCCCGAGATCCTATGTGGTAATTTCTTCTTTACTTTGTATCTAAGTGTTGGTGACACTTACACCACTGGTTTCTAGGCTGCTAGCTGGCGCATGAGCGTGTGATCACACTTTGTTTTTATTGCAGTGTAACATTGTTTTGACCATTACTGTGCTTTTTTTTGGTTTGCTAACCACTCTGAATAACCCCCTTTGTTTGATACAGTAGGGTGCATGACGCCGACCAAAACCTCATCAATGTATTTTAAAGACAATAAACATGGGTTCTGGACAAAAGGAATCTATGTTCTACTATTAATCAGAGGCTATACCATGACTAAGGCCCAGATTTATCAAGCCTTGAAGAGTGATAAATTGCAGTGATAAAGTACCAACCAATCAGCTCCTAACTGTAATTTTTCAAACCCAGCCTGTATCATGGTTGCTGGAAGCTGGTTGGTTGGTACTTTATTACCATGCAATTTATCACTCTCCAAGGCTTGATAAATCTGGGCATAAATCTGCTAACTGCCTAATGCTTCCAAGGCATCTCATCGTAGTGCCCATGATCACAAAGTCTGCAGGTCTATAACAGTAAAGTGGAGATGGTGTGTGCAGAAAGGAGATGCAGTCTTTGCAAAGCACAACTACTGTACATGTATTTGTACAAATGTCATTATGGATGAAGCCGTTTTGGTCTTTAAAATAGTACGCCCACAAAATTGGTGCATAACATTGAATACTTCTCACCTGAACTGGGCTTGGTGCTGGATGATTACCTCCATGCTGAGACTGTTGTTGTCCAGTAGGTGTTGCTGAAGGCTGAGGATGAGGGGGGTGTTGATGTAGTGCAGCATTAGGGTGAGCATACTGCTGTGCTAATGAGCTAGTAGAAACTAAAATTCAGAAGAGAAAAAAAAAAAATTAGAGAGAAGAAAGGAAAATGAAACTGCAAGTGTTTCAAAAGTAGGGAAATTTTCTGAGGATTGGGCTCACTTAATGGCACTGGACCATAGAAATGAAAATATTTCAAGGCTACACTGCAAACAAGCATTTCTGCATATCGGACAAAAAAATGATCAATGGAAATGTGAACACAGACAGATATTGCCATTGAGAATAAACTTCTTAAAGTGAACATATTAATGAACTGACTAGACCTGAAGATTAATAAATGTACAAGTCTCAGGGATTGCCTGCTTGTGAACTTCGATTATTAGTAGCACACACATTGTAGTACGGGACTAAAAGCTGTGCGCTTCTGCATTCATTAGTATTTTTACCAACAGATGTTCCTTTCATTTACAGAATGGATATGATGAGATCTAAACAAGGCAGCAGAACTCATGTAATTGTCATGCTTGCACAATATTGAACAGGAGTGGGTTATTAAGGAGACGATCACTATTTAGTCCCTCCTGGGAGGGGGAAGGGGGTGTTGCACGGTGTGGGATCCAATTATTTTTGGAGTCTATTTTACCTGTCTAACCAGGACTGGTTAAACGCCCAAATAATTGTCAGTATTCAATTGTGTTTGGGTGCCCATGCATACTGCTTATGTGTCATGCTTAAACACACAGGGTTTAGCCGCCTAAAATTGCTAAACCAGTCTAAAGTCCTGCTCTGGGCACTCAAACTAATGTTTGGACGCCCAAAGTGTGGAGTTAAACAATTTTTTACTCACTCCTCAGGAGGCCGAGAGAGAAAAAACAATGTGGGTCTTACATGGCTAATGGGCGCCCGAACAGCAGAACAATTGAACTGCTGCCGTTAGTGCCATCTAACAGCAGCCGCCAAAAAAACTAATGAATTCCCCCTACTGTGCGCAGAGTAGCATGCGATCATCCACACACAGCATCCAATTAAATGGTGCCAGTTACAATAATGGAATGAAGCAGACACCTTGCCATATAGATGTATCCTCATACAATAGTCTCTCAGTGCACCAGGTCCCAGGAGACACTGCCACATGGCTTTTCACTCAAAATGTATGTCCTATACCAACAAACAATACTACTGGAAGTGACAAAACTATTTATTGTATGCAGACCACAGAGATTTGCAATATTGTACATGTGTGTAAAAGGCTGAAGCTGTGCGACATGGGCTCTGATGCAATAGCCACAGCTTTCCTCAGGTCAAGTTTCATTGTGCTTAATCTGCAGCATAATATGCCGTCTCCCGCCATGTGGTGCATGGACACTAGGTGTATGAGAACACCTCTGTCTGTTGTGCTCTTTCCATGTTTTACTTGAGTCTTTATAAATAGAACAGGTATTACCAGATAGCGGCTATCTTAAAGGATTTGGGGAAGCCTGTAGTTTCACAACACCTGGTAGAGCCAAAGGTTGCCCAGGCCTGAATTCAAGTATAAGAAGTGATGCAAAGTGCTTTAATGGATTAGGAGAATGGAAGAAACTGTGCAAGTTTCAGATACTAGAAAGCAAAAAACCCCAGTGATCATATACTGCTATAAATTGCTTTATTTCTTTTAATGTTCGACTAGTGGAGACTTGACCACTTTACAATATTTATTTTTAAATTAAATTATGTACTTAGTTTAATCTGATTCCATATAATATTAATAAACAAATTTTATACTGAACTGGTGTTTAAAAAAAAAAAAAAAGGAACATAATTTTGAAAAAAATCCATAATCGTGTGGAAAGCTTTAATGAATAAGTGCATATATCTATCTCACAGACACACAAATATGTATACCATCTTCTTTTTTGTACCATTTGTGCTTCCAGACTTAAACATGCATTCAATGTCATGCACTGCAAGTACTAATCAGGATCAAGATCACGAATAGGAATTAATCATCACAAAATAACCCCAACTTCTCACATTACACCTAAAAAAATGTGTGTGCCCATTACATTAAGCCTGCCAAATAATGTACTACTGTAGATCCCTGGCACAAAGTACAGAGCAGGGATTTGCCTATGAAAGCAGTGAGGAAAGTCGGGAGGTTTACGTTTCCATCAGTTGGAGCAGCAAATGCAGCCACAGAGTCTTTCAACAGGCAAGTTAACCACCGTCACCATTTCAACGCTCTCAAAATTTCACTGACTATTTTATAGTTAAATCTTAAAATGTATGTATCTTGCTTAGAATGTAAAAACATTGAGACATTGCCAGAGTCTGCATTAGGACTATTAATGGCCTTGCCCATCTGGTACCTCCACAGACTTTGACTAATGCAGAGTACACATATTAAATATATCTGCTGATCAACTGATCTGCATATATATCTACAGACAGATCGAGCAGTGTGCTGTGCATTCATACTGTCCAATCCGTCATGACTGAATTCACGAACTGGCGCGGCATCTAAATGTGCCCGCCCAGTTGCGCTGTCAATCACCGCCTGCTTGTGCAGAGAGTGTACGTAGTGCAGTCGGCTGATATATCGCCCAGCGTGCTGCATGTTTACTCGAAATTGGGCTCATTAGTTTATACCAAGGGTTCCCAAACTGGGTGCAGTGGCTTGGTGGTATAGGACAAGATCAAATAATTTATGGTCCATGTGATAAGCAAAACCAGAGCTGGAATCTGCCAAAGATCAGATATGTGGACAAACAGAAGAGTAATATACTCCTTCAGGGCTGCTGTAAAAAAATAAATACATTTTTTTTAGTTACTCTACGGTGCCTTGATTGGGGAAAAAATAAAAAAATTTAAAAAAAAATGTTGGATCCCCACTGGTATATACTCATGCTTACAGTAGTAAAGCTTTATAAATGAACTATGCATAATCAATGAGGTTTAAGACTATGGTGGAAATATAAAGGCAAAGATCAGCACCAAACGTGACCACTATTCAATCCAATTCCAACATTGTAGATGAAACCGACTGAGCCTTTGAGGAGATTTACAACAAGCAGAAGCAGCCTACAAAAACTAACCTCGGCAACGTCTGGAAAGTACAATCACACATCCTAAGCACAAAGGGGGAGATTTTTTTTTTTTTTAGCATAAAAGTTCTCAACAGCTAGTTTCTGCCATTGAGAAGTGGGAACGTTTTGATGACCTCCATCATTTTAGTCCGGATTAGGTCACTAAAATCACCCTGCACTGCTAAAATATTATTACAATCAGGGAATAGGGATGGGGGCAAAAAAGTGGCCAATCGCCAGCTATACCCACTGTGTCATACACGTCGGATAGAGGGGAGAGTCATCTACTTGACATGAAGATCCCAGTTATGGTGTTACTCTGGTGTCATACAATAACTACATAAAGGGCGGTATTCAATTATTTTCATCCCCTTCCACACCCGTTCTGTTTCTGCTGATGGGTGTGGTATAATCGTTTCAGCTCGCTACCCCTAGGATAGCGAGGGTGCCCAACCCTTTACGCAGTTAAATCTGATTATTATAACGGGGATCACTTTAGAAAAGATTGGCTGTGATATATAATTTGAATATCGCCCAAAGTGTGGGGAGGGGGTCGGTGCATTTTAGGAGCCTAATTTAGAAAAAAAAAAAAAAAATAATCAAGTGCAGATATAAAAAACAAAACAAAAACAAAACACAGCACTATTTGCTTATTTTAAGTATATTTGCTGTAGGAGGACGAATAAGTGAACTAATGCTATTTTCTGGCACTTCAAAGTCTACTGAAAACAATCACTAGGTATAATAAGTGGTGGGACTGCTTACATTAAATTACTGATCTTGCATTTGGAATAGAACCAAAAACGTGCCAAAGTAGATTCAGCACAGGGGTAAGGACAATCGCAAATATGTAAAAAAAAATAAATAAAATAATGAAAATGTTGCCATATGAGCCACTTTACACTGCAGCAACTAGTTTTAGCAGAACTTTAATGAATATGGAAAATTATGGCGTTGCTTCCTTCCAGCATCAACTAGAGTTGAAGTTTTTACTGTTTAAAAAAAAAGAATCTCAGTATCATTCCCAAAATAATTGGTAAAGAACACATTCACAAGCAATCAGTCAAGTAAGGGAAACAAAAAAACAAAAAAAACAGCAACAACTCACTGGCAAAGTAGAAAGAAGGGGCACTCTCCTTGTTGTTGGGGATTTTAGGAAATGCTGAATTTGGGAAAATAGAAAGGTAAATTAGCCTTTTGTGAAAGCAGAATAAGGCTGACATGATGGATAATGAGCATGAGATTTATTTTGCTTATGCTTCCAAAACAATATATCAGGAAAACACTGTAATTTCTGAGCCTATGCAGTCATGCAGACAATCTCACTTACAGGGTTCCCTGGGATGTTCAGTTTATATAATTATAGCCCAACTGCTCCTATGACAGGAGCAACAGTCACCTACTCCAGGGAGTCCTCTTACAAACAAATTACTCCTTACAAAGCAGCCTATTAAATCATTTGGAAATAGTGACATGTGGTACTAGACAGGCATAAGACCCTATGCCTCAAACCGCAGTGCTGTCTATGGTCCCAAAGTGATTCAAAAGGCTTAATAAAAGTCTGACTTCAGTGTCTGTAGATAATCTACACACACACAAAAACAAAGTGGAAAAAGAAAAGATCGATAAACTAACTATTAGAGCCTCCCCAAATATTCATTTCAGGTTTGTCCACTGGATTCATAGTTATACTATTTCAATGTAGTAGAATATATAATGCTGCTTGAGCAATGGCTATAAGAACACAGTTTGCAAATCAGAAGCTAGGGAGCTTCTGAACGGTGTGAAATATTCAAGCAGCCTATAACGCATAGTGAACATTCCATTAAGAGACTGGTTTCAAGTGATCCATAACGGACAGACACCCATAATATATGTGGTGTTCCCCAGGATGGAAGGAGAAATTTAAAGTTAATTAGTGTTTAGGATTATTTGCCTTTAAACGCTAAAAATGGCAGTTTGGGGGAAAAATTAAGTAGATGTATTTAATTTTGTCTTCACAAATCTGTACAGAAGTCTTAGGGGTATATTCAATTAAGGTCGAAACTGCCATCTTGTCGAAAAAAAGCTATTCAGTCCCCAACTTTTTTATTCGACGAGTCAGGGAATTTGACTTGTCGAATAGTACGTGAATCAGCGGTATAGCTGCCAATTCACGTGCTTCTGAGGGAAACTGGGCCAAATCTGACAGGTTTTGGCTCCGTTTCCGACCATCTCAGTCCAACTTAAAAAAAAAAGATGTACTGAGATTAGGGACCTGAGAGGAGGAGAGGGGCGAGAGCCGCGGGCAGATAGGGGAGAGCAGTGCTACAGCGCAGCACTGCAGGAGGATGTGGCACAGCCGCCGCTCACGGCAGTGTCCACCCGGCTCCAGCAAGTGAGGTCCCGCTTGCTGGAGCCGGGTGGACGCTGCCGTGAGGTCTGGCGGCTGTGCCACATCCTCTTGCAGCGCTGCTGTAGCGATGCTGTCCCCCGTCTCTGGTCTCTCATCTCAATTCGACTTTTTTTAAAGTCGAATTGAGATGGGCATTGAATAGCCCTTGTCGGATCCATTCCGACAAATGCATGTCGGAATGGATCCGACCTCAAATGAATATACCCCTTAACGCAGGGATGGGGAACCTTCGGCCCTCCATCTGTTGTTGAACTACACATACCAGCATGCCTTGCTACAGTTTTGCTATTTGGACAAGCTTAAACTTTTGCAGGGCATGCTGGGATATGTAGTTCAGCAACCGCTGGAGGGCCGAAGGTTCCCGATCCCTGCCATAAGGTTCTACATTTTTATTACAGACTAGTTACCAGCCCGTCAAAATGACAGAAGATCATAACAGTAATGTCAGCATCTGTGCACGCCCGAACGAAGTAGTACTTGAATTGCTCCGTCGGATGTCATCAGGGTTAGCCTTTTATTATATAGCATTACGTACCATTGTGGCCCCTCAAAAAGTGTAATGTCAGAAGTATCTGATCAAACCAGGATATTTTCAGTTATTCCAGAAAACCTGGCCAGCAAATAATTGCCCTGACCCAGCAGCAGAGCCACGTCCAGTCAATTTAAGGTAGCCAGATCTAGGCTATAGGAGTGAATCATTCTAGAACTCACAGAGTCAGACCTAGCCAAGCAAGGCTTTTGGAAAACAGTTAACATGCACTACCAATCAAAATAGAAAGAAAAAATACTTTGTGCAGCCATTAATATCGAAATTCCAGCTAGAGTTCAAGTAGGACAGGGGAAACACCATTTTGTTTTCCATGGTGGTGCACATTTTAGATTTTTTGGTTGTAATTGAACAAAGCATTATAGGAGATGGGGCAAAACACTCCTCCTCCCCTACCTCAATCTCCACATCCGCCAAAACAGAAAGGAAAAACAAATCTTAATTTGCAGGTAAGAGAATGGAGAAAGCAATTGAGACCTGCAAACATGCAACTAAAATATTCTATTTGCCAAATGTAGGAGAGAGAAAAATTATACAGGAAATGTCCTAGCTCAACATGAGATGGGGGATGAAATGACAAGGCAGAGATTGTCCATATACTACATTTATAAGATGTGAACGCCTGGGGTGCTCATGAATGGGGAATGAAAAACCTTTAAATTTAGAGGAAGCCAGAGACAAGGATTCTCTGTTCAGTCATGCAGCAGCTGATCATGCAAGAGGGAATTCCCATGAATGTGTAAATGCTCTTTTATAACTGGGAATGGAGACAAAAACTAACATGAAAACAAAATTAAATGAATAAAATCCATCCACCACCCCCTTCCCCCCGAAACCTGCTGACCCTACTTTTTCTAGAAATGCATAATTATTCACAAAATAAATGTATTCACCATACTACTTTGTACAAGATTAAAGTCACAGCTACACAGAAGAATGAATATGCGCTTAGTGTGAGAAAGCGTTGCAGAAATAACTCGTTACCATGCTGCAAATAAAACTGGTACTAAAGTAAATTAGATTAATGCCAAGACACCAAACCAGACAACAGCGCTTATAAGGCATCAACTTAACTGAAAATCAGAGCAGTTCTGATAATTATGAACAAAGTAATATGTATCAAAGTATAGGTTTATGTCTTGAGTCCAGCAATTTCCTGCAGCAAGCCATGCAGTGGAGGATGTGAAAGACTAGAGAAATACAGGTCCTATGTACTGTAACAAAGCTCACTATTACAAGTGAAAAGCTCTTATAACATAACAGTGACACCTGCAGTACAGTTCTGGATACTACACTACATAAAGAAGGCAGACAGGAATCCTTACATAGATAATACAGAGAAAGGACCATTGGATAACATTAGCAATCTATATTTATATATATTATAGTATGTTTCAGGGGCATTAACATTTTTTCCTGACAAAACTTTGATAAAACATGCACCTTTATGTTGACAGTTTATAAACTGTTTTGTTGAGACAGGGTTTTATTTTGGTACTCTATCAATGTAATTCCAAGATTAATTCAGCCCACCAAATATTCCCTTCCTTTATGCCGTGCCTTTTAGTATTTTCTAACACTTATGTACTGTTCACCATTTTTGGAAGTGATTCTGTTGTATTCAAAGTTTGTGAATGTGGAATACACAAATCATGAACACTTCAACAGAATCTGCTACCACCCAATGGCATTAGGTTAAATAAACTAGTCTGTCAACAGGTTTATATCCAGCTTCCTCAAAAAGAACAGAACAGTTGCTGTGTTGACATTTACCATACATCGCATGTGTTTGCTCAGGAGTTCCATACTGTGCAGCTGATGAAGATACTAAGCCAGCCTGTGCATGTGTTGGTGGAGCCATCATCCTGGAGTTTCCTTGTATTACAGGACTATATACATGTGGATGCTGAAACACAAAAGTTAAAAAAAAAAAAAAAAAATGCAATTCATGAATAGCAGCCAGGGAATGGAGCCAAAAACTGACTGACAAAATATGGCAAAAACGTTTTACTTCCTCATGTTTGAAAACTCAGGCATCACATTGGGATGTGGTCATAATACAAACAGCAGGAGTCAGACAGCGAGAAACCCAACATTTCCTGGAGGTAAGTACGGGGGATGTTGTGGTTAGGCACTAGGGTGAGGGTTAGGCTTTGGCTGTGGGATATTAGGGTAAAAATACTTACCGGCTGTCGGAGAATCCTGACACATACTGTTATTTCGTACCCAACCCATCACATTGAAAGAAAGCATAGCATGTTCATATGCACTGAACACTTTAGAGCATATTCAATTAGCTTGAATAGCTTTGTACAGTGTCGCGCAATTAGCCATTTCCACAAGTATTATTATGCAGATTTTCCTTGCAGAAATCCTGTCTCAGGTAGTTAGTGAATGGAGGTTCCTGCAGCTAAACTGTATCGGGCTGTGCAGACAATTGGCTACAAGGTAAACCCCACGGCTAATAGAATATGCCCCTTAATATTCAAGTCTGTTTAACACAGCGGAAGCATGGAAGGGAGGAAGGGAAGACAGGAAAAAAAAGGGGGGAAAAATTAGGAATTTAATACCTACCGATAATTCCTTTTCTCATAGTCCGTAGTGGATACTGGGGAATAGGATACTACCATGGGGTATAAGATCAGGTCCACTGGAGCCTGGCACCTAAAGAAATCAATAGTGTGTGCTGGCTCCTCCCCTCTATGCCCCTCCTAGCAGACTCAGTCTAGAAACTGTGCCCAAGGAGAGGGACATACTTTGAGAAAAGGATAGAACACAAAGCGGGGCGGTAACAAACCAACACACGAACAATAAGATAGCAGAGCTAACCAGAACAGAGGAAAGCAACGCTAACCAAACATGGAACAGGAAGCAACAGCAAACCCATCCAATAACACCTACAACCAGGTAAGCAGGAAAACAAAGCACAGAGGTGGGCGCCCAGTATCCACTAGGGACTATGAGAAAAGGATTACCGGTAGGTATGAAATTCCTATTTTCTCTAACGTCCTAGTGGATACCGGGGAATAGGATATTACCATGGGGACATCCCAAAGATCCCAGAACGGGTGGGAGAGTGCGAAGACCCCTGCAAAACCGCCTGACCAAACTGAAGGTCCTCTTTGGCCAAGGGATCGAACCTGTAGAACTTAACAAACGTGTTCACACCAGACCAAGTTGCTGAACGGCACAACTGTAAGGCCGAGACGCCCCAGGCAGCTGCCCAGGAAGAACCCACCTACCTTGTGGAGTTGGCCTGAACTGAAGCAGCAGAGCAGCCGAAGTATAGGCTTGTTGGATAGTTAATTTGAGCCAACGAACAATGGACTGCTTGGAGGCAGGACGACCAATTTTTATAGCATCATAAAGAACGAAAAGCGAGTCAGACTTCCTGTGACGAGCAGTCCTTTTCATGTAAATCCTCAAAGCCCTCACAACGGGTGGTATTCAGTATGTCGGCTGTTGGGATCCCGGCGCTCAGTATACCGCCACCGGAATCCCGACACACGGCATACCGACAACTAATCTCCCTCTTGGGTGTCCACGACCCCCCTGGAGGAAGACTAAATACTGTGCCCGCAGCATTGCGAGAGCAGTGAGCCCGCAAGGTGCTCATTTGCGCTCGCCCAGCTATCGGTATGCTGGCCACCGGCATACCATACTATACCCCTCAACATCCAGGGACTTTGGAGTAACTGAAGTGTCTGATAAGACTGGAACCACAATTGGTTGATATACAGGAAAGGCAGACACCACTTTTGGCAAAAACTGTGGGCGACTTCCGAGCTCCACCCTATCCTCATAAAAATAGGATTTTGGTACTTACCAGGTAAATCCTTTTCTTTGAATCCATAGGGGGCACTGGAGTACTCTTGGGGATATGGACGGCTTCCGCAGGAAACAGGGCACTGAATATTTAAATTTAGAACACTCCATCCCTCCATATCCCAGAGTACCTCAGTGTTTTTTACTGAGCCGAACAGGAGCTATAGGAGAGGTTGACAATGGAGTATTACATAGAACATAACGGACAACAATGAAGTTAACACATAACGTTACTGACAACTAAATAGTTGACACCATAACCAGCACTTGATAATTTGAACCAGTCGGTGAGAGTGTGTTACCATAAGATCCCCTGAACTTACCACAAACCAGGTAAAACTGTTCTGGGTGGGCGTCCAGTGCCCCCTATGGATTCAAAGAAAAGGATTTACCTGGTAAGTACCAAAATCCTATTTTCTTTTTCATCCACTAGGGGTCACTGGAGTACTCTTGGGACCAGTGGCGTAACTACTGCCCCCGCAGCCCTCGCGGTGGCTTGGGGGCGAGGGGCTGCCACTGATTTACAGCAGACTGACATGCGGACGAGCGTCCGCATGTCAGTCTGCAGTCTCCTTCCCTCTGCCGCTTTTTGGAGGGACACAGAGGGCACACAGCGCGCCTCCCTGTGTCCCTCCTGCTGCATCATCTCCGGCGGCCGCGGGTCTAATAGGGGGAAGTACCGTCCGTGAGCTCTAATTGGCTCACGAACCGGCACTTCCCCCTATTAGACCAGCGGCCGCCGGAGATGATGCAGCAGGAGGGACACAGGAGAGACGAGCTGTGCCCTCCGTGTCCCTCCAAAAAGCGACGGCGGGGGGTAAATATTTGGCACTGGGGGCATATATGGCACGGGGGGGGGGGGGGGGGGAGGGCTGGAATATCTGGCACTGGGGCACATATGGCACTGGGGGGAATATCTGGCACTGGGGGGGGAATATCTGGCACTGGGGGGGGGATATCTGGCACTGGGGGGGGGATATCTGGCACTGGGGGGGGATATCTGGCACTGGGGGGAATATCTGGCACTGGGGGGAATATCTGGCACTGGGGGGAATATCTGGCACTGGGGGGGGGGATATCTGGCACTGGGGGGGGATATCTGGCACTGGGGGGGGATATCTGGCACTGGGGGGGGATATCTGGCACTGGGGGGGGATATCTGGCACTGGGGGGGGATATCTGGCACTGGGGGGGGATATCTGGCACTGGGGGGGGGGGATATCTGGCACTGGGGGGGGGGGGATATCTGGCACTGGGGGGGAATATCTGGCACTGGGGGGGAATATCTGGCACTGGGGGGGAATATCTGGCACTGGGGGCATATATGGCACTGGGGGGGGGGATATCTGGCACTGGGGCATATATGGCACGGGGGGCATATATGGCACTGGGGGGGGAATATCTGGCACTGGGGGGGAATATCTGGCACTGGGGGGGGGAATATCTGGCACTGGGGGGGGAATATCTGGCACTGGGGGGGGAATATCTGGCACTGGGGGGGGAATATCTGGCACTGGGGGGGGCATATATGGCACTGGGGGGAATATCTGGCACTGGGGGGGGGATATCTGGCACTGGGGGGGGATATCTGGCACTGGGGGGGGATATCTGGCACTGGGGGGGGGATATCTGGCACTGGGGCATATATGGCACTGGGGGGGAATATCTGGCACTGGGGGCATATATGGCACTGGGGGGGGGATATCTGGCACTGGGGGCATATATGGCACGGGGGGCATATATGGCACGGGGGGCATATATGGCACTGGGGGCATATATGGCACTGGGGGCATATATGGCACTGGGGGGGGGATATCTGGCACTGGGGGGGGGGGATATCTGGCACTGGGGCATATATGGCACTGGGGGGGGGATATCTGGCACTGGGGGGAATATCTGGCACTGGGGGGAATATCTGGCACTGGGGGGAATATCTGGCACTGGGGGGAATATCTGGCACTGGGGGGAATATCTGGCACTGGGGGGAATATCTGGCACTGGGGGGAATATCTGGCACTGGGGGGAATATCTGGCACTGGGGGGGGAGGGGGATATCTGGCACTGGGGGGGGAGGGGGATATCTGGCACTGGGGCATATATGGCACTGGGGGGGGAATATCTGGCACTGGGGGCATATATGGCACTGGGGGAATATCTGGCACTGGGGGGGAATATCGGGGGGAATATCTGGCACTGGGGGGGAATATCTGGCACGGGGGGGGGAATATCTGGCACGGGGGGGGGGGAATATCTGGCACGGGGGGGGGGGGGAATATCTGGCACGGGGGGGGGGGAATATCTGGCACGGGGGGGGGGGGATATCTGGCACGGGGGGGGGATATCTGGAACGGGGGGGGGGGGATATCTGGCACGGGGGGGGGGGGATATCTGGCACGGGGGGGGGGGGATATCTGGCACGGGGGGGGGGATATCTGGCACGGGGGGGGGGGAATATCTGGCACGGGGGGGGGAATATCTGGCACGGGGGGGGAATATCTGGCACGGGGGGGGGGATATCTGGCACTGGGGGGGAATATATGGCACTGGGGGGGAATATCTGGCACTGGGGGGGAATATCTGGCACTGGGGGGGAATATCTGGCACTGGGGGGGAATATCTGGCACTGGGGGGGAATATCTGGCACTGGGGGGGAATATCTGGCACTGGGGGGGGAATATCTGGCACTGGGGGGGGAATATCTGGCACTGGGGGGGAATATCTGGCACTGGGGGCATATGTGGCACTGGGGGGGGTATATGTGTACCTGGCACATGGGGACGACGACTATATTTGGCACTGGGGCATGTAAGTACCTGGCACCGTGGGGGAATATCTGGCACTGGGGACATATGTGGCACTGGGAGCACAGCCCTAGCAACAAGGACTACCTCCTAGCAACGAGCATGACACCCAGTGCATGAAACACCTGGCATCGAGCATGACACCCAGTGCATGAAACCCCTGGCAACAAGCATGACACCCTGAGCATGAAAACCCCTGGCACCGTGCATGGAACCAAGAGCATGAAACCCCTGGCAACGAGCATGACACCCAGTGCATGAAACCCCTGACAACGAGCAGGTAATTGAAAAGTAATTAGAAGCCTTACTGTAGGACTTAATGTGTAATGGGCATTACGGTGTGTGGCATAATGTATCACGGACATTGCGGTGTGTGTCATAATGTGTCACAGGCATTATGGTGTATGGTATACTTTATCGCGGGCATTGTGATATGTGGTATAATGTCTCAGGGTCATTGCAGTGTGTGGCATAATGTATCACGGACATTGCGGTGTGTGTCATAATGTGTCAGGCATTACGGTGTGTGGTTTACTATATCACGGGCATTGTGGTATGTGGTATAATGTCTCAGGGTCATTGCAGTGTGGCATAATACATAACGGGCATTGCGATGTGTGGCATAGGGTATAACGGGCAGGGCATTGCGGTATGTGTCACAGGCATTACGGTGTATGGTATACTATATCACGGGCATTGTGGTATAATGTCTCAAGGTCATTGCAGTGTGTGGCATAATGTGTCACAGGCATTGTATGTGCTATAATGTATCGGGCATTGCAGTGTGTGGCATAATGTATCACGGACATTGCGGTGTGTGTCATAATGTGTCACAGACATTGTATGTGCTATAATGTATCAGGGGCATTGCAGTGTGTAGCATAATGTATAACGGGCATTGCGATTCCTGTCATAATGTGTCACAGGCATTACGGTGTGTGGCATAATGTGTCACAGACATTACGGTGTGTGGCATAATGTGTCGGGGGCATTACAGTGTGTGCATATTGTGTCGTGCATTATTGTGTGCGGCATAATGTCTAAGGGCCATTGCAGTATGTGGCATAATGTATACTGGGCATTACTATAAGGAGGAAAAATGACAAATAATGTAAGGGGCATGAATCAGGATTATTTTTCTTTCCTGTGGTGGTCAACGTATGGGCGTGCAGGTTGCAAAACTGGGGTATAAGGTAGTCTTTTCCTGCAATGCCACGCCCCTTTATGCGAAACCACGCCCACTCCAACAAAACCACGCCCCCTTTTTGGCGCGCACGCATATTTATCCCTTTCTTGCTCCCAATCATGGAGCATGAAGGGGGGGGCGCGCCGAAGAATTTTTTGGCTTGGGGGAGAAAAATTTCTAGTTACGCCACTGCTTGGGACGTACCAAAGCTTCTGTTTGGCACCTGTAACACTAGGCGGCCAAAGCTAGATGCTGATGCCGCAAACGTATCAAACTTGTAAAAGCGCACAAACGTGTGCACGGAAGACCATGTAGCCGCACGTCAAAGCTGCATCGTAGAAGCTCCACGACCAGCTGCCCATGAAGTTCCCACAGAACGTGTGGAATGAGCTGTTACTGATGTAGGCGGCTGTAACCTAGCATGAAGGTAAGCCTGACGTATGGTCAGTTTTATCCATCTGGATAAGGTCTGCTTAGACGCTGGCCAACCGATCTTGGCAGCATCATAGAGAACAAACAACGTATCCGTCTTACGAACTGTAGACGTTCAGGATACATACACGCGTAAAGCGCGTACCACATCCAGAGTTCCAGAATGTGCTGTTAACACAGGAACTACTATTGGTTGATTGATGTGAAAAGATGACACTACCTTTGGTAAGAAAGCGGGATTCGTCCGAAGTTCCGCTCTGTCATCATGAAACACCAGGGTGGTCATTCCGAGTTGTTCGTTCGTTATTTTTCCGCAACGGAGCGATTAGTCGCTAATGCGCATGCGCAATGTCCGCAGTGCGACTGCGCCAAGTAAATTTGCTATGCAGTTAGGTTTTTTACTCACGGCATTACGAGGTTTTTTCTTCGTTCTGGTGATCGTAATGCGATTGACAGGAAGTGGGTGTTTCTGGGCGGAAACTGGCCATTTTATGGGAGTGTGTGAAAAAATGCTATCGTTTCTGGGAAAAACGCGGGAGTGGCTGGAGAAACGGAGGAGTGTCTGGGCGAACGCTGGGTGTGTTTGTGACGTCAAACCAGGAACGAAACTGACTGAACTGATCGCAGATGCCGAGTAAGTGTGGAGCTACTCAGAAACTGCTAAGAAGTATCTATTCACAATTCTGCTAATCTTTCGTTCGCAATTTTACTATGCTAAGATTCACTCCCAGTAGGCGGCGGCTTAGCGTGTGCAAAGCTGCTAAAAGCAGCTTGCGAGCGAACAACTCGGAATGAGGGCCCAAATACGGTGGCTTGCATGACAAGGCACCCAAATCTGAAACACGCCTTGCCGAAGCTAAGGCTAGAAGAAAAATTGTTTTCCAAGTGAGAAACTTTATATCCACTTGCTGTAAGGGTTCAAAATATGAAGACTGTAAGAAATCTAAAACCAGATTCAAGTCCCATGGCGCTGTAGGTAGAATGAATGGAGGCTGTACTCTGAGGACACCTTGCAGAAAGGTGTGTATAGACGGCAATAGAGCCAATCTTCTTTGAAAGTAAATTGACAAAGCAGATACCTGCACCTTTAGTGTAGATAAACGCAGTCCTCCATCTAACCCCGTTTGTAGAAATAACAAAAGACGGAATAACTTGAAAGATGATGTCGGAAACTTCTGAGTTTCACACCAACCTATATAGGCACGCCAAATTCTGTAATAATGAGCTGCCGTAACTGGCTTCCTAGCTCGTAACATGGTTGGTATAACCGATTCTGGAATGCCCTCTCTTCTTAAGAGGGCGGTCTCAACAGCCACCCCGTCAAACGCAGCCGCGCTAAATCGGGGTAAAGGAACGGACCCTGTTGTAACAAGTCCGGACGTAGTGGGAGCGGCCAAGGATCGTCTGCGAGTAGACCGTGGAGATCAGAGAACCAAGCTCTCCGAGGCCAAAGAGGGGCCACTAGTATGACTGTGACAGACTCTCTTTTGATCCGTTTTAGCACCAGAGGGAGCAGCGGAAACGGTGGAAACAGATACACTAGGCTGTACGGCCAAGTGATTGTGAGAGCGTCCACCGCCACTGCCTTTGGATCTCTCGTTCTGGACACATACTGAAGCGTTTGGTGATTGTGGCGAGACGCCATTAGGTCCACCTGAGGGTAACCCCACCGCTGAACATGTGAAACACTTCTGGATTTAATGCCCAACCTGGATGAAAATCCCGACGGCTGAGATAATCTGCCTCCCAGTTGTCTCCACTCCCGGAATGAACACTGCCGACAATATCACCTGGTGGTATTCTGCCCAATTGAGGATTCGAGCTACTTCCCGCATTGCCATGCGGCTTCTCGTTCCTCCTTGTTTGTTGATGTATGTGACTGCCGTTGCGTTGTCTGACTGCACTTGGACAGTGAGAGCGAAGTATGTGTACTGCTTGTCGTAGTGCATTGTAAATTGCGCTGAGTTCCAGGACATTTATAGACAGCAATCTTTCGTGATCCGCCCAGAGACCCTGTAGCTGACAATTTTGAACTACACCTCCCAACCTCTGAGACTCGCGTCCGTCGTTAGAATTATCCAATTCCAGGCGCCAAACAGTTTCCCTGCGGTTAAAAATTGTTTACATTGAGCCACCAGAGTAGAGACACCCTCGCCCTTGGCGACAACCTCACCCTGTGGTGAATCGCAGATGCGAGCCCGACCACTGTGCGAGCACATCCAGTTGAAAAGGACGTAAGTGATATCTTCCGAACTGAAGCAATTCGAAAGCCGCCACCATTGTTCCTAAGAGGCGAATGCACAAATGTACCAAGACTGTGCGTGGCTTGAGCACTAATTGTACTAGATGGCGAATAATCTGTACTTTCTGTTGTGGTAGGTAAATTCTTTGATTTACCGTATCGAAAATCATACCTAGAAATTGAAGGCGTTGAGACGGAATGAGATGTGATTTCTTGAAGTTGACAATCCAACCGTGGTGAACTAGTACATTGTACGTTAGTAGCGCATGTTGGAGAAGCATCTGTTGAGACGGGGCTTTGATGAGCAGATCGTCTAAATACGGAACTATTGTCACTCCCAGGGATCTGAGATGAGCTATCACAGACATCACTTTGGTGAATACCCGAGGCGCTGACGATAGGCCAAACGGTAGAGCCTGAAACTGGTAATGGTTTTGGCGTATTGCAAACCGCAAGAACCTCTGATGAGGCTGCCAAATCGGAATGTGTAAGTACGCATCCTTGAGATCTAGCGCAATCATGAATTCCTTTGGCTCTAAACTTGCAATCACTGAGCGCAGAGATTCCATCTTGAATCTGTAGTAAGTTACGTACCGATTGAGACCCTTTAAGTTCAATATTGGCCTGACTGAGCCATCCGGCTTCGGTACCACAAACAGACTGGAATAATAACCCTGACCCTGTTGGTGTACAGGGACCGGAATCAAAACTGCTGAATCCAGTAGGGACTGAATGGCAATTTGCAGAACGGCCCTCTTGTCGTCCGACAGAGGCAGTCCTGTCTTGAAAAACCGCAGTGGCGGAAGACAGTCGAACTCTATTTTGTAACCTCTTAACACTAAATTGCGGATCCACCCATCCGCGGATGTCTGGAACCACGCCAAATGGAACGTCTGAAGGCGTGCTCCCACAATCGGAAAACAGAGATGGGCTGGTAGCCCGTCATGCCACTGGCTTGTCGGTGACCTTAGCGTCCTGACGACTTGTGTTGGTTTGTTGGAAACCACGTCCACGACCACGTCTACCAGGCGTGGCTGTTCCTCTGCCACGTCCGCGAAAGGACTGAGGTCTAAAGGATTTGAACGCAGGTCCAGAGTACCTCCGTCTTGGTACCGGTGGAGGCAATGGTAAGAAAACAGACTTTCCTCCCGTAGCCTCAGAAATCCATGTGTCCAATTCAGGACCAAACAACTTCTTGCCACCGTAAGGTAACGCCTCTATACCTCGTTTGACCTCTGCCTCCGCTTGCCAAGAACGCAGCCAGAGTGCTCGTCGTGCTGTAACTAGCGACAATGAAATACGAGAAGTGAGCTGACAGACGTCAGTAGAAGCTGTACAGAGATACTCCGCAGCCTCACACATTTGATCAGCAAGAAGTATAAGGTGTTCATCATGTAGGGCAGACTTGAGTTCTGTTATCCATACTATGAGCGCCTTAGTGTCCCAGATGCCAACCAAGCAAGGTCTCAGCAGCACTCCTGCTGCTACATACATGGACTTTAGCATAGTAGCAGCTGGCACTGGTATGGTTAATTTCTTTGTAAGTTTCGACACTGACGAATCAACTATTGGTGGATTCTCCCATGTACATGTCACAGAGTCTGGAAACGGGTAACTAGACTTAAATCTGCGAGGTATAGAAAACCGTTTATCTGGAGTCTGTCGTGTTTCTACTAACATCTTATTAAGAGACTCCGAAACAGGAAAACACATTGGAGTTATCTGTCGTTTAGTAAATACGACCTGATCATTTGTCAGAGGCTCCTCAGTTTCTGTAAACTTCAGAGACTGACGCACCGCTCTGATGAGATTATCAATACCTGAGCTGTTAAAATCCTCACTATCTGACTCTACTTCGCCCTCCTCACCCTCATCTTGTGCCGTGAGGTCTGGCATGTAATCGTCAGAATGCAACATAGCAGAAACTGGTAAATCATAAGACATATGAAATTTATCCCGTCTACCCAAAATGGATTTGGAACTTTCGCAAAGCTGAGACGCCTCCGGTAATTCTGGCGGTCTCACCCTAGACTCAGATCTTGCCGCTTCCCGCTCTTGTCGAGCGGCGGTCAATTCTGATTGCAACCCAGCCAGTACATTGGCTAGCATTTCCCATGGAGGGTGTGGGGATGAAACTGGCTTTAAAACCGGAGCAGAAATTGTATTCGTAACTGAATCCACAAAACATACTGGACATGTGGTAGATCCATCCGGTAACACACTGCTATAGACTTTGCAGTGATGCTTTTTAAATTTTTGCTGGTGCCTTACTCATTATGGAGACAGACAATACAATACACAAAAAACAATGTGATCCCAAATTCCCACTAACACCCCTGCGCCTCCGGTGGAGTAGAGATGTAGTACTGGAACGTTCTGGAATCACAGCAGGAAGACACAGGAAGCATGGTTAAAATGGCTACCATGCTTAAAATCATAGTCACAGTACAGGTTACAAGCATATAAACGGATATATAACTCTGTATGAAAATCCTGTGTAATCATGGCTGCAGCCTAGCATACTGCTGTTGCTGCAGTTTATCCCCCCTCGTGCCGCTGATTGTACCCCTTGCAGTCTGTAATGCCCCCCCCCCCCCTCTTCCTCCCTGTATGCTCCGTTGCGGATGCAGTATGCGGGGTGGGCAGCGAGCAGCGTGTGGGGCCGCCAGCGGGAGCCGGGTAGCGGGACGCGCTGGAACAGACAGCGGGGAACGCGTCCTGAAGCGCTCTGAGCAGCGGTGGCGGCCAGAGCAGCGGCCGTGGGCGGGCGGACTGTAGAGGGATCCCAGCGCCATCAGCTTTAAAGAAAACTTTGTCCCCACACAGCGGGGCGGGAGCTGACCGCCCCGATCAACATACCTTGACTCCTGCTGCTGTGGTGAGGCTCCGACGGGGCTTCTCTGCAAGCGCCGGCCAGCCTGTCTGCAGGAGGTCTGTCTGGCTGTGAGGGTGCTCATTTATTGAGGACCGACACGCCACAGCTGCTAGTAGCAGCTTGCACTATCCCTGACCCTGCCTTTTGGAAGGGGGAAAGGGATGTGTATGAAAAAGAAAAATATTAACTAAAAAAAATACAAATATTCAAAAGAATTGTGGACCAAGCCACAGAACCTGTTGCTACGTCGAGCACAGAAAAAACACTGAGGTACTCTGTGATATGGAGGGGTGGAGTGTTCTAAATTTAAATATTCAGTGCCCTGTTTCCTGCGGAAGCCGTCCATATCCCCAAGAGTACTCCAGTGACCCCTAGTGGATGAAAAAGAAAAACCAAGCATGGGCTCTTACAGGACAAGGCCCCCACTTCAGACACTCGCCAAGCCGAAGCCAAGGCCAGTAACAGTCTTCCACGTCAGGTATTTTAAGTCAACCTTATATGCAAGGGTTCAAACCAATCCAACTGAAGAAAGGTCAACACCACATTGACATCCCACAGAGCTGTGGGAGGAACAAAGGGTGGTTCAATGTGCAACACCTCCTTAAGAAAGGTCTGTACTTCAGGAAGTACCGCCGGCTGTTTATGGAAGAAAATAGAGACGAAATCTGAACCTTGATGGAGCCTAATCGTAGGTCTTTATCCACTCTGCTTGCAGGAACAGTAGAAACCGTCCCAGACGAAATTCCACAGAAGAACATTTTCGACCCTCACACCAAGAAAAATGTCTTCCAAATACGGTGGTAATGTTTGGAGGTAACCACCTTACAGGCATGAACCATAGTGGAAATAACCTTGGACGTAAGACCCTTCCTGGTTAAAATCTCCCTCTCAACTTCCAGGCCATCAAACATAGCCGCTGTAAATCTGGATAGACGAACGGTCCTTGTTGAAGAAAGTCGAGGCCAATCAGAGGCAATGAGAATTGCCTGAACATGTTCCTGTTTGAGTGTTTTGAGAACTCTTGGGATTAGAGGAATTGGAGGAAACAGGTAAACGAACTGGTAAGTCCATGTCGTCATCAAGAGCATCTACCACAACCGCCTGCGGGTCCCTCGTTCTGGAGCAGTAACGCCGGAGCTTCTTGTTGAGACAAGAAGCCATCAGGTCTATCTGTGGACAACCCACAGGTGAACAAGTTGTTGAAACCCAATACTCCCAGATGGAGGTCTTGCCTGCTTAGGAAGTCCGCTTCCCAGTTGTCCACTCCTGGAATGTAAATGGCTGAGATAGCCCTTGTATTGGCTTCCGCCCAGAGGAGTATTCTTGACACCCCTCGCATTGCGGCCCTGCTTCTTGTTCCTCCCTGTCGATTGATGTTCGCTACTGCTGTGGCGTTGTCCAACTGCAACTGGATGGCCCGAAGGAGGTAAGAGGCCTGTATTAGAGCATTGTCAATTGCTCGGAGTTCCAGGATGTTGATTGGAATAGCAGATTCCTGAAACGACCATGTCCCCTGGAACTGCGCTCCTTTAGTCACCCCCCCCCCCCCCCCCCAACCATGGAGGCTGGCATCTGTTGTCAACAGCGTCCATGACATGGTGGTGAAACTCCGACCCTCCACCAGATGGGGGACTTGTAGCCACCATAGCAGGGATATCAGTGCTTTTGGTGACAGGGTTATATGCGGATGCATGTGCAGGTGAGATACCGACCATTTGTCCAACAAATCCAGTTGAAACGGTCATGCATGGATCCTGCCGTACTGTATCGCCTCATAGGAGGCCATCATCTTGCCCACCAAGCAGATGCAAAGATGAATTGAGACCACAAGAGGTTTCAGCACCACCCGGACCGTAGACGGACTAGTCAAGGACTTGTCTATGGGGAGGTAAACCTTCTGAGTCACCGTATCCAGGATCATCCCCAGGAACTGAATTCTCTGAGACGGTTCCAAGTGAGATTTATGGAAATTGAGTATCCATCCATGATCCATAAGCAAGAGAGTAGTCAAGTCAATACTGTGCAGTAGTAGTTCCCTTGACACCGCC
The DNA here is from genome assembly GCF_028390025.1 of Pseudophryne corroboree. NCBI lineage: Eukaryota > Metazoa > Chordata > Amphibia > Anura > Myobatrachidae > Pseudophryne > Pseudophryne corroboree. The sequence continues at coordinate 298,589,296 of NC_086444.1, forward strand.
TTTATCAGGAGATCGTCCAGGTACGGAATTATTTGGACACCCCTCATGTGCAGCTGTAGCATAATTTCCGCCACGACCATTGTGAATACCCTTGGGGCTGTGGAGAGACTGAAGGGTAAGGCCTGAAACCGGAAATCCTGGTCCAGAATCGCGAACCTGAGGAACGCTTGGGGGAAGGGGGGGCAAATTGGGATATGTAGGTTGGCGTCCTTCATATCCAGGGACACCAGAAACTCCCCCTCCTCCAGATTCACTATCACAGTTCTTAGAGATTTAATCTTGAATTTGAACACTCAAAGGTACAGTTTCAGGGATGTGAGGTTCAACATCGGTCATACAGAGCCGTCCGGCTCACTTGTTCAGCTCTTCCCCAAACAAGGCATCACCTGTGAAAGTAAGGTTCTCAACTCCTTTTTTTAGAATCAGCATCCGCTGATCAGTGTCGCAGCCACAGGGCTCTACGAGCCAATACGGCCATAGCAGTGGTATGACCGTTAACGATACTAAGTTCCTTAACAGCCTCAAAGTTTGCAGCATCCTGGATGTGCTGTAGTAATGTAATTATCTCTTCCTGAGGTAGTGTAAGCAGCCCCTTCAGAATCTCATCAGACCATTTTACCATGGCTCTAGAAATCCAGCCGCATACTATGGTAGGGCGCTGAGCTACACCCGCTGCAGAGTAAATTGATTTAACAGTGGTTTCAATCTTGCGATCAGCTCAGTCTTTTAAAGGAAACAACCCCAGGTACAGGTAAAAATAAGATTTTACTCACCGATAAATCTATTTCTCATAGTCCGTAGTGGATGCTGGGGACTCCGTCAGGACCATGGGGAATAGCGGCTCCGCAGGAGACAGGGCACAAAAAGTAAAAGCTTTTGGACCTAGGTGGTGTGCACTGGCTCCTCCCCCTATGACCCTCCTCCAAGCCTCAGTTAGGATACTGTGCCCGGACGAGCGTACACAATAAGGAAGGATTTTGAATCCCGGGTAAGACTCATACCAGCCACACCAATCACACCGTACAACTTGTGATCTGAACCCAGTTAACAGTATGATAACAGAGGAGCCTCTGAAAAGATGGCTCACTACAACAAAAACCCGATTTTGATAACAATAACTATGTACAAGTATTGCAGACAATCCGCACTTGGGATGGGCGCCCAGCATCCACTACGGACTACGAGAAATAGATTTATCGGTGAGTAAAATCTTATTTTCTCTAACGTCCTTAGTGGATGCTGGGGACTCCGTCAGGACCATGGGGATTATACCAAAGCTCCCAAACGGGCGGGAGAGTGCGGATGACTCTGCAGCACCGAATGAGAGAACTCCAGGTCCTCCTCAGCCAGGGTATCAAATTTGTAGAATTTAGCAAACGTGTTTGCCCCTGACCAAGTAGCTGCTCGGCAAAGTTGTAAAGCCGAGACCCCTCGGGCAGCCGCCCAAGATGAGCCCACTTTCCTTGTGGAATGGGCTTTTACAGATTTTGGCTGTGGCAGGCCTGCCACAGAATGTGCAAGCTGAATTGTACTACAAATCCAACGCGCAATAGTCTGCTTAGAAGCAGGAGCACCCAGCTTGTTGGGTGCATACAGGATAAACAGCGAGTCAGATTTCCTGACTCCAGCCGTCCTGGAAACATATTTTCAGGGCCCTGACTACGTCCAGCAACTTGGAGTCCTCCAAGTCCCTAGTAGCAGCAGGCACCACAATAGGTTGGTTTAGGTGAAACGCTGAAACCACCTTAGGAAGAAATTGAGGACGAGTCCTCAATTCCGCCCTATCCGAATGAAATATCAGGTAAGGGCTTTTATAGGATAAAGCCGCCAATTCAGATACTCGCCTGGCAGAAGCCAGGGCCAACAACATTACCACTTTCCATGTGAGATATTTTAATTCCACCGTGGCAAGTGGCTCAAACCAATGTGATTTTAGGAATCCCAAAACTACATTGAGATCCCAAGGTGCCACTGGGGGCACAAAGGGAGGCTGTATATGCAGTACCCCTTTTACAAAAGTCTGAACTTCAGGAAATGAAGCCAATTCTCTCTGAAAGAAAATCGACAAGGCCGAAATTTGAACCTTAATGGACCCTAACTTTAGGCCCATGGACAGTCCTGTTTGCAGGAAATGTAGGAAACGACCTAGTTGAAATTCCTCTGTCGGGGCCTTCTTGGTCTCGCACCACGCAACATATTTTCGCCAAATACGGTGATAATGCTGTGCGGTTACATCCTTCCTAGCTTTAATCAGGGTAGGAATAACTTCATCTGGAATGCCTTTTTCCTTCAGAATCCGGCGTTCAACCGCCATGCCGTCAAACGCAGCCGCGGTAAGTCTTGGAACAGACAGGGTCCCTGCTGAAGCAGGTCCCTTCTTAGCGGCAGAGGCCACGGGTCCTCTGTGAGCATCTCTTGAAGTTCCGGGTACCAAGTCCTTCTTGGCCAATCCGGAGCCACTAGTATAGTTCTTACTCCTCTCCGTCTCATAATTCTCAGTACCTTGGGTAAGAGAGGCAGAGGAGGGAACACATACACCGACTGGAACACCCAAGGTGTTACCAGAGCGTCCACAGCTATTGCCTGCGGGTCTCTTGACCTGGCGCAATACCTGTCTAGTTTTTTGTTGAGGCGTGACGCCATCATGTCCACCTTTGGTTTTTCCCAACGGTTCACAATCATGAGGAAGACTTCCGGATGAAGTCCCCACTCTCCCGGGTGTAGGTCGTGTCTGCTGAGGAAGTCTGCTTCCCAGTTGTCCACTCCCGGAATGAACACTGCTGACAGTGCTATCACATGATTTTCCGCCCATTGCAGAATCCTTGCAGCTTCTGTCATTGCCCTCCTGCTTCTTGTGCCGCCCTGCCTGTTTATGTGGGCGACTGCTGTGATGTTGTCCGACTGGATCAACACCGGCTGACCCTGAAGCAGAGGCTTTGCTAGGCTTAGAGCATTGTAAATTGCCCTTAGTTCCAGTATATTTATGTGCAGTGAAGTCTCCAGGCTTGACCACACTCCCTGGAAGTTTCTTCCTTGTGTGACTGCTCCCCAGCCTCTCAGGCTGGCATCCGTGGTCACCAGGATCCAGTCCTGAATGCCGAATCTGCGGCCCTCTAGGAGATGAGCACTTTGCAGCCACCACAGAAGAGATACCCTTGTCCTTGGAGACAGGGTTATTTTCGGATGCATCTGAAGATGCGATCCGGACCATTTGTCCAGCAGATCCCACTGAAAAATTCTTGCGTGGAATCTGCCGAATGGAATCGCTTCGTAAGAAGCCACCATTTTCCCCAGGACCCTTGTGCATTGATGCACTGACACCTTTCCTGGTTTTAGGAGGTTCCTGACTAGCTCGGATAACTCCCTGGCTTTCTCCTCCGGGAGAAACACCTTTTTCTGGACTGTGTCCAGAATCATCCCTAGGAACAGCAGACGTGTCGTCGGAATCAGCTGCGATTTTGGAATATTTAAAATCCACCCGTGCTGTTGTAGTACTTCTTGAGATAGTGCTACTCCGACTTCTAACTGTTCTCTGGACCTTGCCCTTATTAGGAGATCGTCCAAGTAAGGGATAATTAATACGCCTTTTCTTCGAAGAAGAATCATCATTTCGGCCATTACCTTGGTAAAGACCCGGGGTGCCGTGGACAATCCAAACGGCAGCGTCTGAAACTGATAATGACAGTTCTGTATTACGAACCTGAGATACCCTTGGTGAGAAGGGCAAATCGGGACATGGAGATAGGCATCCTTGATGTCCAGAGACACCATATAGTCCCCTTCTTCCAGGTTCGCTATCACTGCTCTGAGTGATTCCATCTTGAATTTGAACCTTTTGATATAAGTGTTCAAAGATTTTAGATTTAAAATCGGTCTCACCGAACCGTCTGGTTTCGGTACCACAAACAGTGTGGAGTAATACCCCTTCCCTTGTTGTAGGAGGGGTACTTTTATTATCACCTGTTGGGAGTACAGCTTGTGAATGGCTCCCAATACCGCCTCCCTGTCGGAGGGAGCTATTGGTAAAGCAGACTTCAGGAACCGGCGAGGGGGAGACGTCTCGAATTCCAATTTGTACCCCTGAGATACTACTTGCAGGATCCAGGGGTTCACTTGCGAGTGAGCCCACTGCGCGCTGAAATTTCTGAGACGACCTCCCACCGTACCTGAGTCTGCTTGTAAGGACCCAGCGTCATGCTGAGGACTTGGCAGAAGCGGAAGAGGGCTTCTGTTCTTGGGAAGAAGCTGTCTGCTGCAGTCTTTTTCCCCTTCCTCTACCCCGGGGCAGATATGACTGTCCTTTTGTCCGCTTGCCTTTATGGGAACGAAAGGACTGATGCTGAAAAGACGGTGTCTTTTTCTGTTGAGAGGTGACTTGAGGTAAAAATCAGGATTTTGGTACTTACCGATAAATCCCTTTCTCCGATTCCACAGGGGCCACTGGAGCGTAGTTACAATGGGGAAATAGTAGGCAGTAATTGGGAGCTGGCACTTTAAAATTCTCACACTGTGGCTAGCTCCTCCCCTACTATCTCCCCTCCAAGCCAGTCTACGTAAAACTGTGCCCGAGGAGAGCTGTAATAAACAAACCGTAAGGTAGAGGAGGTTAATGACGCCCTGTAACCCAGGATAACACAAACCCAACCTGGAACAGAACCTAACAAACAACCGGCTAGCCCGAACTCAACAAGCAGTCATATGGTGATCTGCAAACCGTTAAGCAAAAAACAAGGAGGAACAGCGCTGGGCGGGCGTCCAGTGGCCCCTGTGGAATCGGAGAAAGGGATTTATCGGTAAGTACCAAAATCCTGATTTCTCCTTCATCCACTAGGGGCCACTGAAGCGTAGTTACAATGGGGACGTCCCAGAGCTCCCAAAACGGGTGGGAGAGCGCTGAGAGTCCTGTAAAACCGCTCGGCCAAAGTGAGATGCAGAGGCCGCAAAAGTGTCAAACTTGTAGAATTTGACAAAACGAATGTCGGTCTGACCAAGTAGCCGCGCGACATAAAGTATTCATGGAGACCCCACGGGCAGCTGCCCACGAAGGTCCCACCACGCACGTAAAGTGCGCTGAAATGGAAAACGGAGGCTCCCGAGCAACCGCCAAGAAGACTGTATCCAACAGCCCAGCATATGCTGGGACCCTGGCTATTTAGTACGGGAGCATCGTACAGAATAAAGAAGAAAAAACCCTTCGTCGAATAGCCTAAGACCTCTGTAGAGAAAGTCAGCGAGCCCTGACAACAGTCAAAGAGGACTGAAAAACACTAGTGTCAGATTTATATGAAAAACGGACATGCCCTTTGGGAGAAACGACCGCTGAGGCCGAAGCTCAGCCGGGGGAGTTGCTAATAGAGTACTCCCTGAAAGAGAGCCCGAACTTACGGGCGCCAGGCTAATTTCTTTTGGAAGAAAACCGAAAAAGGCAGGGACCGAAAATTCAGGTCAATGTGGTTTGAAGCGCAGCGGAGCAAAACCTCCCAGAGAAACCAAAGATTACGGCTGAATGGTAACTGAAAGAAGGGGAAAACCCCCTTTTATCCTTATTATGTCCCATACAGCTTTCCAAAAGTGGCAAAAGCGAGAAGAGGTAACAGACTTCTGAAATCGGGGCCTAGTAGGCCTAACCGAACTAGGGAACTCCTCCCTTCTGAGGGCTCGTGAACAGTCACACGGTTAAATGAAACCAGTGTAAGATTGAACAAAGAAAAGGACCCTGTTGAAGTAGACAGTCCAGTCGAGGTAGGAGCCAAGGCTCCTCTACCGACAACAGTTGTAGCCGTATCTTCAAGTCATGGGTGGCCCAACCAGAGCCACCGAGAGGACTAGCACGCATATTCTCCTCCTGTGTTACCGAAAGTGAGGTAGAAATAGAAAAGGAGGCAGGATAGAATAACCAGAAACTCCCAGGAGCCCTGAGGGCATCCTCTGCTACTGCCACCAGAGCTCACGTCGGTGAGTAGTAAAGGGTTAAAGAGTCAGTCAGAACGCCCTGAGGTCGATTCGAAATCTCCGCCCACAGCAGACCAGCTGACAAAACTCCGGGGAATGTTCCCTCACCCAGGAGTCTGACCTGGTGGCCTGATCTGGAAAGAAGATTGTTGTCCCCCGCTCAGAGGGGAATGTAGGCGACCACTCATTGCGTCGCAGCTTGACTGAAGAAATAGAGTACCTGGTACCGAGGAAGGAAAAATCCTCCGACGGACCCTGTTGAGAAAACGTTTATGAGGAGCATAAATCGGATCTTCAGAAGCCACGTAATGTACAGAGTGGGATAGTAGCAGTAGATTGTCCCATTAGGGAACCAACGTCAACCCCTTGAAAAAGAATTATTCTGTGATCTTCCTGAACCCTGTGGGAGCGGAAGAGAGACCGAAAGAAAAGGACTTACAGTGAAAATGAGAATCCTGTAATGCGACTGAGTAAAGCCCGATGAGGAAACCCAACGGAAATCAGTAAACAGGCATCCCTGAAGACAAGGGACGCGTAAAACTCCCTTTCTTGTTCAACTAGCAATCACAGACTAAAAGGATTCTAAGGCCAGAATAGGCCTGGCCAAGCCAACTGGCTTCGGAACGTGAAAAGAAAACAAAGGCCTGAGAACTGTCCCGATTCAAATGATATGTAAAAAACAGGTATCAACACCCTTTGCGGTTAGAAGCATATGGAGCGCCGCCTGCATTATGACTCTCTTGTCATCGTAAATCGGTCGACCCCTGCCGAGGGACTCCCGAGACGGTTGTACTCCCAAATCTAGTCTGTAACCGCCCAAGCCTTCTTCCACCGACCTGCGCCTACCCTGGGACCCTCCAGGTGGTAGGAAAGTCTGACCTTTAGTGTGTGTATAGGATGATGTAAAATCAGACTGGACCGAGGATGCTGAACCTCTGCTTCAGCTTTTTTTTTTTTTTTTTTCTGAGATCCCCTGGCGACAGAGATATCGCCCGTGTGGAATCGGAAGCCTGAAAGGGCACGGTAAAAATCTAAAGGAAAGACCGGTAAAGGTCTGTCTTGGAGCTGGGGCAGAAGTAGGAGAAAGCAAAGTGGACTTACCTCCAATGGTTCAAGAAATCCTGCAGAAAGTTCCTTCCCCTGAACCATCTGCCCCGTAGGATTTCATGTTCACCTGTCACTGTCGCAGCCCCAGAGGTCGTCGGGTTAAGACAGCCCAAAGCGAAAATGCAGGTTCCGAGACTGCAGACGTGGAAACCTCCAAAGAACATAAAGCAGAATCGTGATTCTGACCCGTACCAAAGTATCAATTGATCCGGATGCGAAACATCCTGTAACCTAGAGGACAATTGTTCCACAACCTACCTGCTCCGGACAAGGTAGAACCCTGCTGCCGTATATGTCTTCGATGGATCCCTGAGCAAGGTTGCCTCAGGAAAACGGCAGCTTGTTGGACCGGCGATACATGGAGGGGTATACCCTGGAGAGGTTCTGATACCCTTTCCTGCCGTCTGCGGGGAAAGGATAGGAAAACAAACATTGTTTGATACCTGAAATTGTGTATTCGGGTGTCTGCCGGCCGTCTACCGGAGCCTGCCCAGCTCATCCGAAACTGGACCAGTCGCTGTCATTTCGTCATCGGCGTCGAACCCTGATGGACTTGACGTGTCCGCCTCCTTTACCTGCAGTCTCAGACGAACTGCTGTATAATGCACCTGGATATTCTGAGACACAGGTTCAGACTCCACAGAAAACAGACATCATCAGTATTGTAACATGCAAGGTTCCTTTAGAAACCTGGAGAGGTGAAATGACGTACAAGGTCTCTGGTTACCAGTGACATTACCTGTATAATCTGAGCTGTTCAAACAGGAGTGTCCTGCAGGTGCGTGGAGGGCTAAGCAGATGGCTCCACCACATACTTCACACCTAAGAGGGAATTCTTTGACTATCCCAGGTGAGACAAACGAAAGGAGAAAAGGTGGGTTAAATAAACACAGCCCTATGTAAGGTCTGCACTATAATATGTAGTGACCGACACGATTCAAATAAACTTTCTGGAGCAGCGGAGACCTGAACCAGTAACGCTGCGCTGTGGGACAGGAGTCTTAGCCCTAGGCTATAGGAGCTCTCCTTAAAGTTTTGTTTGGATTCAAACCCCTGTTCAGATACCCGCTACTAGCGTACTGAGCCACAGCGCTATTTGTCTGATGCCTTACACACATTCCCCAATTACAAATAGCATTAGTAACTAGTGACACCAAGGAATAATAAAGGGAAGGCAACACCCCGCCCTGTATGTAGTGTACCGCTAATTAAGGTGCACCCGATGTTTCTCGGAGGTTCCGCTGGCTTTTCAAAATGGTGACCAGCCTGTGAGAAAAGATGGGTGAAAATGTTATGTGGCAAGGTGGGGTATTCTGTTTCTAGAAAACATTGCGGAAGTGTTTGTTTTATCCCCTATATATGGTATTGTATGGATATATCTATATACATACCCACACACTTAAATATATATATACAAACATATCTATATATATCTATATACACACACCACAGTGAACCCATGCCCCTAATAGGGTAGATAATTACTGTGCACCTAATAGGGTAGATAAATACTGTGTATTTGTAGGGTAAAGAAATACTGCACAGTAGATTTTTAATTATCAATGAGCTGAGTCCCAGCTCCTGTAATAGAGCAGATTCCCTGATCTAAATGTCTGAAATGGGGCAGAGGACTCCCCTGCAGGAGGAATGTAGCCAAAGCAAGATGTAACAATATTTCTGCAGCACACTGCACAGAAAAGCTACAAACTCCAGAGACAGGTGTGTTGCCTAGAGACAATGAGAGCTGGGAGCCTCCACCGGGGGGAATAAGCTTCACCCCCCTCATACCTTATACATGTAAAGAATCCTCCCTGCACAGCCAGGAGAGGAAAGGAGCTTTCAGGGGCCCGGGGGACTGTGGAGCGGCGTCTCGTCATGCTGCAGCGGCTGGGGAGCGGAGAAAGCCCGCCGTACAGAGCTGGAGTTAGCTCCGCCCCATCCGCTTCGGCGCCAAATTCAAATCCGCTGTATAGTAAGCGGAAAGCGCCCATGCATCCCCCGGCCGCCTGTATGCTGCGGCCGGGGAGCGGAAAGCCTGAGCCCGCCGAACGGAGCGGGAGTTAGCTCCGCCCCCCTGCTCCGGTCACTTTCAAATTAAAACCGCACTATCATCCGGCTGCCTGTAAGTGTGTATGCTGCGGCCGGGGAGAGTGTGTCCTTTGCTGGAATCGAACCCTAGCTCGTGGGCATCGTAACCATAGGTGTTACCACTCTGCCATGAGAGCTATGCTAATTATTACACAGATATATGATATATGTAAATGTATCACCCGGCTGCCTGTATGCTGCAGCCAGGGAGTGAAGAGCGCTGAGCCCGCTTACAGAGCGGGCTGAAGCTCCGCCCCCCACATAATGGCGCCAATTTCAAATTAGTAAGCCTTTTATGCACTCCAGCCTGTCTGACTGGAGAGTATAGGGGAGCCTGTCCATCCATGTATTAAAACACTGAAACTGAAAAATGTAAAAACATACATCAGTCTGGAGGGGGGGAGATTGTACTCACCGCTTCCTTCCGTCAGGCGTTTCGACCCAGCGGCCCCGACACGCGCCGCACGCAGCGGTGTCCCCATTTTTGATACTCACCGCTGCCATGCTGCCGGAATCTTCTGCTGGATGGAGTGGCCCCGACACGCGCCGCACGCAGCGGTGTCCGGCCAACTCAGGAGAGCTCAGTGTCTCCCTCAGCCGGGGCCCATCCCGCGCCGCACGCAGCTGCGATGGGACCCCGCCGGCAGCTCCCGCGGTGCAGACTGGCAGTGGCAGAGCTGCCAGTCTGAGTGTGTGAAAGAAAAATAAAATAATAAAGAAAAAAGAAAAAATTCTTCAGCTAAACCCAAGTGAACCAGCTACCTCGGGCACTAAACTAAGACTGGCTTGGAGGGGAGATAGTAGGGGAGGAGCTAGCCACAGTGTGAGAATTTTAAAGTGCCAGCTCCCAATTACTGCCTACTATTTCCCCATTGTAACTACGCTCCAGTGGCCCCTAGTGGATGAAGGAGAAAATGTGGATTTCCCAGCCGTTGCCGTGGTTACCAGGTCTGATAGACCGACCCCAAATAACTCCTCCCCTTTATACGGCAATACCTCCATGTGCCGTTTTGAATCCGCATCACCTGACCACTGTCGCGTCCATAACCCTCTTCTGGCAGAAATGGACAGCGCACTTACTCTTGATGCCAGAGTGCAAATATCTCTCTGTGCATCTCGCATATATAAAAATGCATCTTTTAATTGCTCAATAGTCAATAAAATACTGTCCCTATCCAGGGTATCAATATTCTCAGTCAGGGAGTCCGACCACGCCACCCCAGCACTGCACATCCAGGCTGAGGCGATTGCTGGTCGCAGTATAACACCAGTATGTGTGTATATACTTTTAAGGATATTTTCCAGCCTCCTATCTGCTGGCTCCTTAAGGGCGGCCGTTTCTGGAGACGGTAACGCCACTTGTTTTGATAAGCGTGTGAGCGCCTTATCTACCCTAGGGGGTGTTTCCCAACGAGCCCTAACCTCTGGTGGGAAGGGATATAGTGCCAATAATTTTTTAGAAATTAGCAGTTTTTTGTCGGGGGTAACCCACGCTTCATTCAATTCATCTGATTCAGGAAAAACTACGGGTAGTTTTTTCACACCCCACCTAATACCCCTTTTCGTGGTACTTGCAGTATCAGAGATGTGCAAAACCTCCTTCATTGCCGTGATCATGTAACGTGTGGCCCTACTGGAAAATACGTTTGTTTCTTCACCGTCGACACTGGAGTCAGTGTCTGTGTCTGGGTCCGTGTCGACCCACTGAGGTAACGGGCGTTTTATAGCCCCTGACGGTGTTTGAGACGCCTGGACAGGCACTAACTGAGCTGCCGGCTGTCTCATGTCGTCAACAGTTTTCTGTAACGTGCAGACACTGTCACGTAATTCCTTAATTACGGCCATCCATTCAGGTGTCGACTCCCTAGGGGGTGACATCACCATTATAGGCAATTGCTCCGCCTCCACATCATTTTCCTCCTCATACATGTTGACACACACGTACCGACACCCAGCACACACACAGGGAATGCTCTGATAGAGGACAGGACCCCACTTAGCCCCTTGGGGAGACAGAGGGAGAGTTTGCCAGCACACACCAGAGCGCTATATATGTATAGGGACAACCTTACAATAAGTGTCTATCCCTTATAGCTGCTTATATCTGTTATTTTGCCAAATAAATGCCCCCCTCTCTTTTTTACCCTGTTTCTGTAGTGCAGGATGCAGGGGAGATTCTGGGAGCCTTCCTACCAGCGGAGCTGTGTGGGAAAAATGGCGCTGTGTGCTGAGGAGATAGGCCCCGCCCCCTTCACGGCGGGCTCTTCTCCCGCTTTTTTCTGGAAAACTGGCAGGGGTTAAATACATCCATATAGCCCAGGAGCTATATGTGATGTATTTTTTGCCAAATAAGGTAAATTCATTGCTTCCCAGGGCGCCCCCCCCCCAGCGCCCTGCACCCTCAGTGACCGAAGTGTGCTGAGAGCAATGGCGCACAGCTGCAGTGCTGTGCGCTACCTTATGAAGACAGGAAAGTCTTCTGCCGCCGATTTATGGACCTCTTCTTGCTTCAGCATCTGTAAGGGGGCCGGCGGCGCGGCTCCGGGACCCATCCATGGCTGGGCCTGTGATCGTCCCTCTGGAGCTAATGTCCAGTAGCCAAGAAGCCCAATCCACTCTGCACGCAGGTGAGTTCGCTTCTTCTCCCCTTAGTCCCACGCTGCAGTGAGCCTGTTGCCAGCAGGACTCACTGAAAATAAAAAAACCTAAGTATACTTTTACTTCTAAGCAGCTCAGGAGAGCCACCTAGATTGCACCCTTCTCGGCCGGGCACAAAGATCTGAGGCTTGGAGGAGGGTCATAGGGGGAGGAGCCAGTGCACACCACCTAGGTCCAAAAGCTTTTACTTTGTGCCCTGTCTCCTGCGGAGCCGCTATTCCCCATGGTCCTGACGGAGTCCCCAGCATCCACTTAGGACGTTAGAGAAACAATCTTACGTGACAGCCTGGACACAGAAGAATCCACTGTCGGTGGGGTTTCCCAGACTTTCCTAACCTCTGTAGGAAAAGGGAATGAATTTAACACCCGTTTAGGGGTAATATATTTTTTTGTCAGGATTTATCCATGCTGCCTTAGCCGGGGAATCTAATTCCTTAGAAACAGGGAAGGTTGCAGAGGACTTTGGTTTCACATTAAAAAACAATTCCTCTATCTGTTCTTCCTCCTTATCAGGTATATTGAGCACCTCTCTAATAGCATAAATGAGGGCCTCAACACCTGAGGACAGGGAATTATCCTCATCCACCTCAGCCTCTCCTTCCTCAAACTCTGGTAGGTCAGTCAGATTTTAATAATAATGGGAGAGAGCGTTTATGAGAGACCAACAGGGGGGGCTGTAGAGCCTGTCTGTGGTCTGCAGCAACTACCATAAACATGTCAATAGTTTCAGGGTCTGTCTTTCTTGCTTAACCGTAGCAAACTGAATTAATAGTGGAAATCATAGGGGTCGATTCAATTCGGCAACTTATGAATAGCCCCGGGATTTCGCTCCCGACGCTATTCAATTCAGTTGCTAGTTACCCGCAATTGTCGGGAATTCTTCTCTCATCCCCGGGGGGTGAGAGAAGAAAATTGACAAAAGTGCAGCCGGCGCGAGGCTGATTCTGTCGGGAATCAGCATCGCCGTGGGTAGTTAAGTTGGAGAATGCCCATTCTCCCGACAAAACTACCTGTTAAGTCGGCGAGAACGGGCCATCGCCGACTTAACTGGAGCTGAATTGAATAGCGTCGGGAGCTAATTGAATCGACCCCATAGTTTTAAATGATTCCAACCACTCCAATCTTGCATATTACTACTTATGAAAAAATTGAGCATTGGGTACACATAAGGGACCCCTGTGAGGAAGGTGTAAACCTAGCCTTGCATAAAGTACACAGACTTATTTGCAGACATGCTTGAGCAGAAAACACACAGATTAGTATGAAAACACAGTGCAGTATTGGTGGGATATGCACACTAACCCAGACTGCCCTGAATGGAGTAACACAGAGGAATTGGAACCAGCACACAACACCACAGATTGAGCAGCGCCCCGCTGGGTGTCCTTTATGTGTAACTTTCCACACAGCGGTAGAACTGCTGATTATGAGCTCCCCCCTTCACTATAACCCCATGCTACCAGTTACAATGGTGATTCAGTGGGTCTTGGAGGAGCAGTCTCCGCGTGCAGCCTGTATCAGCGCAGCAGTAGGAAATAGCGCCGTTTAGACTCTGGTCCCGCTCTCCAGGAATCCCTGCCCCCATAATGGCGTGTGGTCCCTGTATATTATTTATACTGGCTTTCGCCATAAATTGTGAAAACGAGTGTAAACACTCCCTGTTTACCATGTTGCAAGTCTGGGTACTCAGTGGGCACCACAGCCCGGAGGCGGGTGAATACTGTCCCTTCATGCCATCAATTTGCACCGCGGATCCGCTAACAGGGTCCCCGATGTAACACTCACCGTACCGTGTTGACTTCTGCATCTGTTAAGGGGTGGCGGTATGCTGCCGGCGTGGACTCAAAAGCTGGGGATGTGAGAAACAGCGCCTCAGGAGCTCAGTGGCCTGTCAGCTGGGATTACGAACCATTAACCCTTAGGAAGTTGGTTCGGTCCCCACTTAGGTCCCACAACGCAGGTAGACTGGTTGAAAACTATGGAGAGCAATAGAATGCACCAGACTCCTTGGGCACATTTTCTAAACAGAGTCTGCTAGGAGGGGCATAGAGGGGAGGAGCCAGCACGCACTATTGATTTCTTAACGTGCCAGGCTCCGGTGGACCCGATCTATACCACATGGTAATATCCTATTCCCCAGTATCCACTAAGACGTTAGAGAAAATAAGAATTTACTTACCGATAATTCTATTTCTCGTAGTCCGTAGTGGATGCTGGGAACTCCGTAAGGACCATGGGGAATAGCGGCTCCGCAGGAGACAGGGCACATCTAAAGAAAGCTTTAGGATCACCTGGTGTGCACTGGCTCCTCCCCCTATGACCCTCCTCCAAGCCTCAGTTAGGATACTGTGCCCGGACGAGCGTACACAATAAGGAAGGATTTTGAATCCCGGGTAAGACTCATACCAGCCACACCAATCACACTGTACAACTTGTGATCTGAACCCAGTTAACAGCATGATAATAGAGAAGCCTCTATAAAAGATGGCTCACTACAACAATAACCCGAATTTTTTGGTAACAATAATTATGTACCAGTATTGCAGACAATCCGCACTTGGGATGGGCGCCCAGCATCCACTACGGACTACGAGAAATAGAATTATCGGTAAGTAAATTCTTATTTTCTCTGACGTCCTAGTGGATGCTGGGAACTCCGTAAGGACCATGGGGATTATACCAAAGCTCCCAAACGGGCGGGAGAGTGCGATGACTCTGCAGCACCGAATGAGAGAACTCCAGGTCCTCCTCAGCCAGGGTATCAAATTTGTAGAATTTTACAAACGTATTTGCTCCTGACCAAGTAACTGCTCGGCAAAGTTGTAAAGCCGAGACCCCTCGGGCAGCTGCCCAAGATGAGCCCACCTTCCTTGTGGAGTGGGCATTTTAAGATTTTTGGCTGTGGCAGGCCTGCCACAGAATGTGCAAGCTGAATTGTACTACAAATCCAACGAGCAATCGTCTGCTTAGAAGCAGGAGCACCCAGTTTGTTGGGTGCATACAGGATAAACAGCGAGTCAGATTTTCTGACTCCAGCCGTCCTGGAAACATATATTTTCAGGGCCCTGACCACGTCAAGCAACTTGGAATCCTCCAAGTCCTTAGTAGCCGCAGGTACCACAATAGGTTGCTTCATGTGAAATGCAGAAACCACCTTGGGTAGAAATTGAGGACAAGTCCTCAATTCTGCCCTGTCAGAATGAAATATTAAATAAGGGCTTTTATATGATAAAGCCGCCAATTCTGACACACGCCTGGCTGAAGCCAGGGCTAACAGCATCGTCACCTTCCATGTGAGATATTTTAAGTCCACAGTGGTGAGTGGTTCAAACCAATGTGACTTTAGGAAACTCAACACAACATTGAGATCCAAAGGTGCCACTGGAGGCACAAAAGGAGGCTGTATATGCAGTACCCCTTTTACAAATGTCTGAACTTCAGGCACTGAAGCCAGTTCCTTTTGGAAGAAAATCGACAGGGCCGAAATTTGAACCTTAATGGACCCTAATTTTAGGCCCATAGACAGTCCTGTTTGCAGGAAATGGAGGAAACGACCCAGTTGAAATTCCTCTGTAGGGGCCTTCTTGGCCTCCCACCACGCAACATATTTTCGCCAAATGCGGTGATAATGTTTTGCGGTTACGTCCTTCCTGGCCTTGACCAGGGTAGGGATGACTTCATCTGGAATGCCTTTTTCCTTCAGGATCCGGCGTTCAACCGCCAAGCCGTCAAACGCAGCCGCGGTAAGTCTTGGAACAGACAAGGCCCCTGCTGGAGCAGGTCCTTTCTTAGAGGTAGAGGCCACGGTTCGTCCGTGAGCATCTCTTGAAGTTCCGGATACCAAGTCCTTCTTGGCCAATCCGGAACCACGAGTATAGTTCTTACTCCTCTCCTTCTTATGATTCTCAGTACTTTTGGTATGAGAGGCAGAGGAGGGAACACATATACTGACTGGTACACCCACGGTGTTACCAGAGCGTCCACCGCTATTGCCTGAGGGTCCCCTGACCTGGCGCAATATCTGTCTAGTTTTTTGTTTAGACGGGACGCCATTATGTCCACCTTTGGTTTTTCCCAACGGTTTACAATCAGGTGGAAGACTTCTGGGTGAAGTCCCCACTCTCCCGGGTGAAGGTCGTGTCTGCTGAGGAAGTCTGCTTCCCAGTTGTCCACTCCCGGAATGAACACTGCTGACAGTGCTATCACATGATTTTCCGCCCAGCGAAGAATCCTTGCAGCTTCTGCCATTGCCCCCCTGCTTCCCGTGCCGCCCTGTCTGTTTACGTGGGCGACTGACGTGATGTTGTCCGATTGGATCAATACCGCCTGACCCTGAAGCAGGGGTTTCGCTTGACTTAGGGCATTGTAAATGGCCCTTAGTTCCAGAATGTTTATATGAAGAGATGTCTCCAGGCTTGACCATAAGCCCTGGAAATTCCTTCCCTGTGTGACTGCTCCCCAGCCTCGCAGGCTGGCATCCGTGGCCACCAGGACCCAGTCCCGAATGCCGAATCTGCGGCCCTCTAGAAGATGAGCACTCTGCAACCACCACAGGAGGGATACCCTTGTCCCCGGTGACAGGGTTATCCGCTGAAGCATCTGAAGATGCGACCCGGACCATTTGTCCAGTAGGTTCCACTGGAAAGTCTTGCGTGGAATCTGCCGAATGGGATTGCTTCGTAGGAAGCCACCATTTTTACCCAGAACCCTTGTGCATTGATGCACTGAGACTTGGTTCGGTTTTAGGAGGTTCCTGACTAGCTCGGATAACTCCCTGGCTTTCTCCTCCGGGAGAAACACCTTCTTTCTGGACTGTGTCCAGGATCATCCCTAGGAACAGAAGACAAGTCGTCGGAACCAGCTGCAATTTTGGAATATTGAGAATCCAATCGTGCTGCCGCAACACTACCTGATATAGTGCTACACCGATCTCCAACTGTTCCCTGGATCTTACCCTTATCAGGGAATCGTCCAAGTAACGGATAACTAAAATTCCCTTCCTTCGAAGGAATATCATCATTACGGTCATTACTTCAGTAAAGACCCGGGGTGCCGTGGACCATCCCTACGGCAGCGTCCGAACGGATAGTGACAGTTCTGTACCATAACCTGAAATACCCTTGGTGAGAAGGGTAAATTTTGACATGAAGGTAAGCATCCTTGATGTCCCGAGACATCATGTAGTCCCCTTCTTCCAGGTTTGCAATCACTGCTCTGAGTGACTCAATTTTGAATTTGAACCTCTGTATGCAAGTGTTCAAAGATTTTAGATTTTAAAATCGGTCTCACCGAGCCGTCTGGCTTCGGTACCACAATAGTGTGGAATAATACCCCGTTCCCTGTTGCAGGAGGGGTATGTTGATTATCACCTGCTGGGAATACAGCTTGTGAATGGTTTCCAAAACTGCCTCCCTGTCAGCGGGAGACGTCGGTAAAACAGACCTTTGGAAACGGCGAGGGGGATACGTCTCGAATTCCAATTTGTACCCCTGAAATATTACCTGAAGGATCCAGGGGTCTACTTGCGAGTGAGCCCACTGCGCACTGAAATTCATTGAGAACGGGACCCCACCGTGCCTGAACTTGTAAAGCCCTAGCGTCATACTGAGGGCTTGGCAGAGGCGGAAAAGAGTTTCTGTTCCTTGGAACTGGCTGATCTCTGCAGCCATTTTCCTCTCCCTCTGTCACGAGCAGAAAAGAGGAACCCTTTTGTCCGCTTGCCAACCAGGCCTGCGCCTGATAATACGGCGTCTTATTTTGAGAGGCGACCTGGGGTACATCCCCTCTTTTAAGGCAATACTTCCAAATGCCGTTTGGAATCCGCATCACCTGACCACTTTACTGGTATAATTGGACAACGCACTTATACTTGATGCCAGTCGGCAAATATTCCGCTGTGCATCATGCATATATAGAAATGCATCTTTTAATTGCTCTATAGGCAATAATATACTGTCCTTATCTAGGCTATCATATTTCCAGTCAGGGAATCCGACCACGCCAACCCAGCACTGCACATCCAGGCTGAGGCGATTGCTGGTCGCAGTATAACACCAGTATGTGTGTAAATACATTTTAGGATACCCTCCTGCTTTCTATCAGCAGGATCCTTAAGGGCGGCCATCTCAAGAGAGGGTAGAGCCCTTGTTCTTACAAGCGTGTGAGCGCCTTATCCCCCCCTAGGGGGTGTTTCCCAACGCACCCTAACCTCTGGCGGGAAAAGGTATACTGCCAATAACTTTTTAGAAATTATCAATTGTTATCGGGGGGAAACCCACGCATTTTATTTCTCAGATTCAGGAAAACTACAGGAAGTTTTTCCTCACCAACATAATACCCCTTTTTTTTGGTGGTATTCATATTATCAGAAAAGTGTAAACTTTTTCCATTGCCTCAATCATGCAATGTGTGGCCCTATTGGAAATCACGGTTGTCTCTTCACCGTCGACACAGGAGTCAGTATCCGTGTCGGCGTCTGTATCTGAGGTAACGGGCGCTTTAGAGCCCCTATATGAGACGTCTGGACATGCACAAGCTGAGTAGCCGGCTGTCTCATGTCAACCACTGTCTTTTATACAAAGCTGATACTGTCACGCAATTTCCACAGTACATCCACTCAGGTGTCGACCCCCCAGGGGGTGACAACACTATTACAGACACTCTACTCCGTCTCCTCATCATTTTTCTCCTCATACATGTCGACACAAACGTACCGACACACAGCACACACACAGGGAATGCTCTGATAGAGGACAGGACCCCACTAGCCCTTTGGGGAGACAGAGGGAGAGTTTGCCAGCACACACCAGAGCGCTATATATATATACAGGGATAACCTTATATAAGTGTTTTTCTCTTTATAGCTGCTGTATTGTTTATACTGCGCCTAATTTGTGCCCCCCTCTCTTTTTTAACCCCTTTCTGTAGTGTAGTGACTGCAGGGGAGAGCCAGGGAGCTTCCCTCCAACTGAGCTGTGAGGGAAAATGGCGCCAGTGTGCTGAGGAGATAGGCTCCGCCCCTTTCTCGGCGTCCTTATCATCCGTTTTCTTGTATGTTTTGGCAGGGGTTAAATGCATCCATATAGCCCAGGAGTTATATGTGATGCATTTATTTTAGCCATAAAAGGTTTTCTAACGATTTATTGCGTCTCAGGGCGCTGCCCCCCCAGCGCCCTGCACCCTCAGTGACCGGAGTGTGAAGTGTGCTGAGAGCAATGGCGCACAGCTGCGGTGCTGTGCGCCTACCTTTATCTGAAGACAGGAAAGTCTTCTGCCGCCGATTTTTCCGGACCTCTTCGCTCTTCTGGCTCTGTAAGGGGGCCGGCGGCGCGGCTCCGGTGACCCATCCAGGCTGAACCTGTGATCGTCCCTCTGGAGCTAATGTCCAGTAGCCTAAGAAGCCCAATCCACTCTGCACGCAGGTGAGTTCGCTTCTTCTCCCCTTAGTCCCTCGATGCAGTGAGCCTGTTGCCAGCAGGTCTCACTGAAAATAATAAACCTAAACTAAAACTTTCACAAAGAGCTCAGGAGAGCCCCTAGTGTGCACCCTTCTCGTCGGGCACAGAAATCTAACTGAGGCTTGGAGGAGGGTCATAGGGGGAGGAGCCAGTGAACACCAGGTGATCCTAAAGCTTTCTTTAGATGTGCCCTGTCTCCTGCGGAGCCGCTATTCCCCATGGTCCTTACGGAGTTCCCAGCATCCACTAGGACGTCAGAGAAAGAACGAAAGAAAGAGAGAGAGAGAAAGAGAGATAGAAAGAAAGAGAGAGAAAGAGAGAGAGAGAGAGAGAAAGAGAGAGAAAGAAAGAGAGAAAGAAAGAGAAAAAAAGAATGAATAAGAAAGAATGATTTAAACAAATAGATTAAGGAACTAAAGGCCAAAAAGAGGCAAGTATTCAAAAAGTATAAATCGGACGGGAAGGCGGAGTCATTCCAGTACTATAAGGATTGTAACAAAACATGCAAAAAAGAAATCAGAGCGTCTAAAATAGAAACGGAAAAGCTAACAGCAAAGGAAAGTAAATCAACCCCCAAAAATACAACAGCAGCAAATTGACTAAGAGTATAGGCCCTTTAAAAGGCAAGTTGAGCGTCCTAATCAAAGACTACAATGACATGGCGGAAAAATTCAACCAGTTTTTCTCATCTGTATTCACAAGAGGAGACCATATAGACAAATGTAAGGTAATACACTTTGGTAGCAAGAACAAAAATACTACCTACATACTAAATGGTGAAAAACTAGGGGATTCTGTACTGAATAAAGATTATGGTGTTCACATAGATAAACTAAGCAGTAGTACCCAAAGTAGGAATGCAGCAAAAAAAAAAAAAAAAAGGCAAACAAGGTATAAGGCATGTATAAAGTGGGGAGTTGATGCATGGGATGAGAGTGTTATACTCCCATTATGTAAATCACTAGTGAGGCCACATCTCGAATACTGTGCACAATTATGGGCACCATACTACAAAAAGGATATCCTGGAAATAGAAAAGGTTCAGAGATTGGCGACTAAATCGATTAAGGCGATGGAGATGCTAGAATGCGAGGAAAGGTTTGCTAGGCTAGGCATGTTTACACTGGAAAAAAGGAGAATAAGAGGGGGACATGATTAACATTTACAACTATATAAGGTGTCAATACACAGAGCTAGTGGGGGAATTGTTTTTGGTAATATCACAAAGGACACATGGACACCCGCTTAGGTTAGAGAGGAGATTTTGCACAGAGATGGAAAGGTTTCTTCACAGTAAGGACAATACATATTTGGAATTCCCTGCCTGAGAGATTAGTAACGGCGGACTCATCATTACTTTTAAGAATGGGCTAGATAAATTCCTAATGGATAAGGATATACAGGGTTATGGTGGGTAAATCATACATTATAGTATTAAAATAACAAAAAAAAGGAAAAAAAAGGAATTGACATAATGGCTATACATTCACCACAGTGAAATTTGTCTTAATATTACAGTGTAGGATATAGCAGGTTGAACTCGATGGACAAATTGTCCTTTCAACCTTTGAAACTGTTACTATGACTGATTATAAGGAAGTGTCACATATAAACATCTTGTTTCCCAAGATCAAGCAACGTAAAAAAGAAAAGCTATGTTACCTGCGACTGATAGTGCTGAACATGCTGCATGAGAGGCTGGCTAGGAAACTGCTGAGGGTTATAAGTAACATACTGTGCAGAATAGGCAGGTGAAGTAGCTACTATTGGAGGTCCTGCTGCAGACACTGGGTGCATCATTGTGTTCTGGTGATGCTGGTCCTGCCGCTGCTGGGGCATATTTGGTACTGCAAGACAGAACAAGAGAGGAACAAAATTACACAGCTTTATGCAGGAAGGTCATTCTTATTTCCTTCATCACGTACAATACAGCAAACCACAGTCTCGCAGTCCATTGGGGGTGCTGAAATCATGGGATACGAAGGAGAATGCAGGAACTTGGGCACATTATCAAGTTCTTAAAGAAAAACACTATCCCCCAGACAAAACAGGAAGGGGCTCAGTGCCCGCATAAGCGGTGGTATGTTCTCACGTTTTCTGGAACAGGTTTACTTGCTCCAATATAATTAGAAAGGTAATCCAGCTAGAAATCCTCTGCAGATCAACTTTTCTTCTGCATCACAGGAGACCCAGAGGTCAAGTGTCTGTAGGAAGCTAGCAGTATAATCATCAAATGTTACTGCCCTGTTTAATAGGAGAAATGAAGCTTCATCCTTCTAAAAAGCACGCTATAGACTTCACTAATGATGGGCATACACTGTTCAATTTTCTGGCCAATCTGCCAGATATAAGATCGCCCCGATAAAACGGAGCATAATTATAAAATTTAGAGGGATGTCCTGAAATGGAAGTTAAGTTGCAAATGTGTCAAGTATAAAATTGTTACAGCGCAGTATCTTCTTGAACAATATTACAAACCACTTTGCGTGCTAGAGATGTATATTGCAGCACCATAAACTTGATAGATAATTGCTTTATAGTGATCACCACATCACATATAAAGCGCAACATTAATAATTTAAAATAGTACAGTACATGTACCAGTCTCACCTTTACCTGCTCTGTATGTCTTGGGCTGATTGACTGCCATTGTTGTCATTGGAATAGAATACAATGGCTGAAAAAGAAAAAGGTGAAACATTAGTAACTTTCTACCAAATCACACTATTATGTGCACTATACAAGACAGTGACCATAACAAATTAGAGAAAAAAAATCCACATTTATTGTACAGTTCATGATACAAAATTAATTTAAAAAGGAACCAAAGATCTACAGTAATATGGAGCTATAAAAACAACTGCTAGAAACACATTCATTGGTTGAAACATACAGATGTAGCCACGCTGATCGTGGCTACATCTCAGCGCGAACGCTCATTAGGCGAGACCACATGCACGTCCGGGGCCCGCACCTTAGACGCGCACCATTTGCTTGTATAGGAGCGTTTATATAAGCAACTCTGCGCAGGTGCGCCTAGCCATGATGAGCGTGGCTACATTTGTATGTACCCAAGTACCAGGTGGTTGCTCAGCCCAAGTACAGTATTGTGTCACCCAGGAAACATTCACCTGTCTCAAGCTTTAGACTCTCCTAGAATGCATTCTGGGGCCTCCTCTATAAACCCGCCTCCAGGAACTGTGAGCTCAGTTTCGTTAACCAGTCCAATGCAGAAGCAGGTAAAGGAGAAAGCAGATGTTAGTCACATAGAACCACGTTCTCACGATAGAACGGACTAGCAGCTAATGCCATACAAACCCAAAGAAGCTAAGTGCGTCAGGGTGGGCGCCCTGTGAAACCCAGTGTACCTTGCAGAAAGATTTAACCATGCAAGTCTACCATAAATCTCCTTTTCTGCAGCGGAATACACTGTGTTCCACAGGGAAACATCGGAGATGTCCTAAAGCAGTTCCTCAAGGGAGGGGACGCACCTAAGCGGGTATGAGAACCCGGCGTCCAAAGGAAGCATCCTGTGAGGCGGAAGTATCACAGGTATAGAACCTCATAAATGTGTTCACTGAGGACCACGTAGCTGCCTTGCACAACTGCTCTGCGGACGCACCACGACGGGCCGCCCAAGAGGGTCCATCAGACCGAGTATGCGCATGAGCTTGTGAAATCGCCATTCTAATCCATCTGGCTAAGGTTTGCTTATTCGCAGGCCAGCCAGATTTGTGGAAACCAAACAGTACAAAGAGGGTATCTGACCTCCTGATAGAGGCAGTCCTCTCCACATATATACGGAGAGCCCGTACCACATCCAAACACCGTTCTTTGGAGGACAATTCTGAAGAGATGAAGGCCGGAACCACAATCTCTTGATTAAGGTGAAAAGATACCACCACCTTAGGTAACCAGGGCAAGTTCTAAGAACTGCTCGGTCACGATGAAATACCAAAATAGGGATTTTTGTTAACTTACCGTAAAATCTCTCTCTGATTCCATCTGGGGGACGCTGCGCCGTTACTTGTGGGTTAGTGTGTGTGGGTAGTGGAGTTTGGCACAGAACCTATTAAAAAAATAAGATTTTACTCACCGGTAAATCTATTTCTCGTAGTCCGTAGTGGATGCTGGGGACTCTGTAAGGACCATGGGGAATAGACGGCTCCGCAGGAGACTGGGCACATCTAAAGAAAGATTTAGGTCTATCTGGTGTGCACTGGCTCCTCCCCCTATGACCCTCCTCCAAGCCTCAGTTAGGAACTGTGCCCGGAAGAGCTGACACAATAAGGAAGGATTTTCGAATCCCGGGTAAGACTCATACCAGCCACACCAATCACACCATATAACACGTGATAGGAACCCCGGTTAACAGTATGATAACAATTGGAGCCTCTGAAGAGATGGCTCACAACAAAACCCGATTTTTGTAACAATAACTATGTACAAGTATTGCAGACAATCCGCACTTGGGATGGGCGTCCAGCATCCACTACGGACTACGAGAAATAGATTTACCGGTGAGTAAAATCTTATTTTCTCTGACGTCCTAGTGGATGCTGGGGACTCCGTAAGGACCATGGGGATTATACCAAAGCTCCCAAACGGGCGGGAGAGTGCGGATGACTCTGCAGCACCGAATGAGAGAACTCCAGGTCCTCCTCAGCCAGGGAATCCAATTTGTAGAATTTAGCAAACGTGTTTGCCCCTGACCAAGTAGCTGCTCGGCAAAGTTGTAAAGCCGAGACCCCTCGGGCAGCCGCCCAAGATGAGCCCACCTTCCTTGTGGAATGGGCTTTTATTGATTTAGGCTGCGGTAATCCTACCGCAGAATGCGCCAGCTGAATAGTGCTACAAATCCAGCGCGCAATAGACTGCTTAGAAGCAGGAGCACCCAGCTTGTTGGGTGCATACAGGATAAACAGCGAGTCAGTTTTTCTGACTCCAGCCGTCCTGGAAACATAAATTTTCAGGGCCCTGACTACGTCCAGCAACTTGGAATCCTCCAAGTCCCTAGTAGCCGCAGGCACCACAATAGGTTGGTTCAAGTGAAAAGCTGAGACCACCTTCGGGAGAAACTGAGGACGAGTCCTCAATTCTGCCCTATCCATCTGGAAAATCAGATAAGGGCTTTTTCAAGACAAAGCCGCCAATTCTGAAACCCGCCTGGCCGAAGCCAGGGCCAACAGTACGACCACTTTCCACGTGAGATATTTCAATTCCACAGTCTTAAGTGGTTCGAACCAATGTGATTTCAGGAATGCCAAAACCACATTGAGATCCCAAGGTGCCTCTGGGGGCACAAAAGGAGGCTGACTATGCAGAACTCCTTTGACAAAAGTCTGAACTTCCGGCAGTGAAGCCAGTTCTTTCTGGAAGAAAATCGACAGAGCCGAAATCTGGACCTTGATGGACCCCAATTTGAGGCCCAACGTCACCCCAGTTGAAATTCCTCCTTCGGGGCCTTCATGGCCTCACACTAAGCAACATATTTCCGCCAAATGCGGTAATAATGTCTTGCGGTGACATCCTTCCTGGCTTTGATCAGGGTAGGGATGATTTCCTCCGGAATACCCTTTTCCTTTAGGATCCGGTGTTCAACCGCCATGCCATCAAACGCAGCCGCGGTAAGTCTTGGAACAGACAGGGTCCCTGCTGCAGCAGGTCTTGTCTGAGCGGCAGAGGCCAAGGGTCCTCTGCCAGCATCTCTTGAAGTTCCGGGTACCAAGCTCTTCTTGGCCAATCCGGAACCACGAGTATGGTTTTCACTCCTCGCATTCTTATTATTCTCAGTACCCTGGGTATGAGAGGTAGAGGAGGAAACACATAAACCGACTGGTACACCCACGGTGTCAATAGAGCGTCCACAGCGATCGCCTGAGGGTCCCTTGACCTGGCGCAATATCTTTTCAACTTTTTGTTGAGGCGGGATGCCATCATGTCCACCCGTGGTCATTCCCAACGGTTTACCCGCATTTGGAAAACTTCTGGAAGAAGTCCCCGTTCTCCCGGGTGTAGGTCGCCCATCGGAGAATCCTTGTGGCTTCTGCCATCGCCATCCTGCTTCTTGTGCCGCCCTGTCTGTTTACATGGGCGACCGCCGTGATATTGTCTGATTGGATCAGTACCGGCTGGTTCTGAAGCAGGGGCCTTGCTTGGCATAGGGCATTGTAAATGGCCCTTAGCTCCAGAATATTTATGTGAAGCAAAATCTCCTTGGAAATTTCTTCCCTGTGGGACTGCACCCCAGCCCCGAAGGCTGGCGTCCGTGGTCACCAGGACCCAGTCCTGTATTCCGAATCTGCGGCCCTCTAGTAGATGAGCCCTCTGCAGCCACCACAGCAGTGACAACCTGTTTCTTGCCGACTGGGTTATCCGCTGTTGTATCTGTAGATGGGACCCGGACAATTTGTCTCACAGGTTCCACTGGAACGTCCTTACGTGGAACCTTCCGAATGGAATTATGCTTCGTACGAAGCTACCATTTTTTTTTCAGGACTCGTGTGCTTCCACTGGAAGAAACACTCTTTTCTGGTCTGTGTCCAGAATAATTCCCAGGAACAGAAGACGTGTCGTCGGGACCAGCTGTGACTTTGGAATATTGATAATCCAGTCGTGCTGTTGTAGCACTTCCCAAGAGAGTGCTACCCTCACTACCAACTGTTCTTTGGACCTCGCCTTTATCAGGAGATCGTCCAAGTACGGGATAATAAAAACTTCCTTCTTGCGAAGGAGTATCATCATTTCGGCCATTACCTTGGTAAAGACCTTCGGTGCCGTGGACAACTCCAACTGCAGCGTCTGGAACTGATAGTGACAGTCCTGTACCACACATCTGAGGTACTCCTGGTGAGGAGGGTAAATGGGGACATGCAGGTACGCATCCTTGATGTCCAGGGAGACCCTGTAATCCCCCTCGTCCAGGCTCGTAAAAACCGCCCTGAGCGATTCCATCTTGAACTTGAATCTTCTGATATAAAAGTTCAAGTATTTTAATTTTAAGATGGGTCTCACCGAACCGTTCTGTTTCGGTACCACAACCATTGTGGAATAGTAACCCCTTCCTTGCTGAAGGAGGGGCACCTTGACAATCACTTGTGATTATAGTGTTGAATAGCCACCAACACCGCCTCCCTGGCAGAGGGAGGTGCCGGTAAGGCAGATTTTAGGAAACGGCGGGGGGAAGAACGTCTCGAACTCCAGCCTGTACCCCTGAGATACTACTTGAAGGACCCAGGGATCCATGTGAGAGAGCACACTGGGCGCTGAAATTTCTGAGACGGGCCCCCACCGTACCCGGGTCCGCCTGAGCAGCCCCAGCGTCATGCTGTGGACTTACCGGACGCAGGGAGGACTTCTGCTCTTGGGAACTAGCTGTGTGCTGCAGCTTTTTCCTCTACCTTTGCCTCTCGGCAGAAAGGATGAGCCTCTAGCCCTCTTGCTTTTCTGGGGCCGAAAGGACTGTACTTGATGATACGGTGCTTTCTTTTGTTGTGGGGTAGCCTGTGGCAAAAAAGTCGATTTCCCAGCAGTAGCTGTGGAAACGAGGTCTGAAAGACCATCCCCAAACAGTTTTACCCCCTTATAGGGCAAAACTTCCATGTGCCGATTCGAGTCGGCATCGCCTGACCATTGCCGAGTCCATAACCCCCGTCTGGCGGCAATGGACCTAGCGCTTATTTTTGATGCCAGCCGGCAAATATCCCTCTGTGCATCACGCATGTATAAGACCACGTCTTTTATATGCTCTATTGTCAGCAAAATATTGTCCCTATCCATAGTAATTTTCCGACAGGGAATCTGACCACGCAGCGGGAGCACTGCACATCCATGCCGAAGCAATGGCTGGTCGCAATATAATGCCCGAGTGTGTGACTATATCTTTCAGGGTAACCCCCTGCTTTTTATCAGCAGGTTCCTTCAGGGCGGCCGTATCCGGAGACGGTAGTGCCACCTTTTCTGATAAGCGTGTAAGCGCTGTATCTACCCTATGGGGTGTTTCCCAACGTGACCTATCCTCTGGCGGGAAAGGGTACGCTGCCAATTACCGTTTAGAAATTATCAATTTCTTACCGGGGGAAGACCACGCTTCCTCACACACCTCATTTTATTTTCTCAGATGCCGGAAAAACTACTGGTAGTTTTCTCTCACCAAACATAATACCCTTTTATGTGGTACCTGGGGTATTATCATAAATGTGTAATACATTTTTCATTGCCTCAATCATGTAACGGGTGGACCTATTTGGAGGGTACACTAGTCTCGTCGTCGTCGACACTGGAGTCGGTATCCGTGTCGACATCTGTTTCTGCCATCTGAGGTAGCGGGCGTTTTTAGAGCCCCCCATGACATTTGAGACGCTGGAAAAGGCACAAGCTGAGTAGCCGGCTGTTCTGTGTCGTCGACCTTTTGTGTAAGGAGTTGACACTTTTACGTAATCCTTCCATAAGTCCAACCACACCGGTCTCGATCCCGCAGGGGGTGACATCACATTTACAGGCATTCGCTCCGCCTCCACATCATTATCCTCCTCATACATGTCGACACAGCCATACCGACACACAGCACACACACAGGGAATGCTCTGACAGAGGACAGGACCCCACAAAGCCCTTTGGGGAGACAGAGGGAGAGTATGCCAGCACACACCAGGGCGCTATATATCACAGGGATATCACATATAAGAGTGTTTTCCCTTATAGCTGCCTATATATATTGTATACTGCGCCTAAATTGTGCCCCCCCCTCTCTTTTTAACCCTTTCTGTAGTATTGACTGCAGGGGAGAGCCAGGGAACTTCCCTCCAACGGAGCTGTGAGGGAAAAATGGCGCCAGTGTGCTGAAAGGAGATAGCTCCGCCCCTTTTTCGCGGACTTTCTCCCGCATTTTTATGGATTCTGGCAGGGGTTAAAAAGCACCTATATAGCCTCTGGGGCTATATATGGTGCCAGTTTGCCAGCCAAGGTGTCAGTATTGCTGCTCAGGGCGCCCCCCCCCCAGCGCCCTGCACCCATCAGTGACCGAAGTGTGTGGTGTGCATGAGGAGCAATGGCGCACAGCTGCAGTGCTGTGCGCTACCTTGGAGAAGACAGAAGTCTTCAGCCGCCGATTTTCCGGACCACCTTCTTGCTTCTGGCTCTGTAAGGGGGACGGCGGCGCGGCTCCGGGAACGGACGACGAGGTCGGGTCCTTTGTTCGATCCCTCTGGAGCTAATGGTGTCCAGTAGCCTAAGAAGCCCAAGCTACCACCACTTAGGTAGGTTCGCTTCTTCTCCCCTTAGTCCCTCGATGCAGTGAGCCTGTTGCAGGTCTCACTGAAAATAAAAAACCTAACAAACACTTTCTTCCTAGGAGCTCAGGAGAGCCCCTAGTGTGCATCCAGCTCAGCCGGGCACAGAAATCTAACTGAGGCTTGGAGGAGGGTCATAGGGGGAGGAGCCAGTGCACACCAGATAGACCTAAATCTTTCTTTAGATGTGCCCAGTCTCCTGCGGAGCAGTCTATTCCCCATGGTCCTTACGGAGTCCCCAGCATCCACTAGGACGTCAGAGAAAAAAAACTAACTCCTCCCATCTCCAGCCTGACTAGCCAGTAGCTCAGTTAACATTTAGCCAAGCCAATAGAGACAGAACAGAATATAACCACTAAACCAGACAAATATACGGGAGGGATCGCAGCATCCCCCAGATGGAATCAGAGAAAGATTTTACAGTAAGTAAACAAAAATTCCTATTTATCTTTCATCCATCTGGGGGACGCTGCGCAGTTACTTTTGGGATTTCCCAAAGCAAGCTAATGAGAGGAGGAAGACGTAGACGGCATAGCAGTCTGTAAAATTTGACGCCCAACAGAGGCAGTCTTTGAACCAAACGTATGAAAACCGTAGAACTTTGTGAAGGTATGCATGGACGACCAGGTCGCAGCTCTACACAGCTGCTCGACAGAGACAGCCCTGCGAACAGCCCAAGAGGCTCTAACAGCTCTAGTCGAATTAGCTCGTATTGGATCAGGCACAGCAACGTTAGAAGAAACGTATGTCTGTCGAATGGCCGAAGTCACCCAACGAGCCACCAAGTTCCTAGAAGCCGGGCAACCTCGTTTGGGTGCGTCAACCAGCACCAAAAACGTATCCGTACGACGAATAGATTCAGTACAAGACAAGTAAATGCGTAAGGCCATAACCCAGTGGTTTCCAAACTTTTTTTGAATCACGGCGCCCTAGAATATCAGAATTTTTTTCACGGCACCCCTAGGCCAAAAATGTCTTATTGAGAAATTTAGATAGCAATATTACATTAAGTAGATCGCGTTTATATGTCATCCTGAGGGTCAGTTGTGTGGTGAGGGACAAGATTTGCTTCTGTTTGGCCATATATTTTATGACTGGCAGCCACCAGCACTGTTTTTGCCTATTATATTGACCATGAATAATATGAATTGGTCCTGGACCACCAACCTAGGGCACCCCTGCAAGTGTCCCGAGGCACCCCTGGGAGCCACGGCACACAGTTTGGGAACCTCTGCCCTAACCACATCCAATAAGGCCAAATGGCTTTCCTCCCCAGAGGAAGCCGGAGTAAACGCTGGGAGGACAATGTCCTGATTAAGGTGGAAAGCAGATACGACCTTCGGAAGGAAAGAAGGTTTTGTACGCAAAACCACACGGTCATAATTAAAGAGCAACAAAGGCGGTCTGCAAGGCAGAGCCGCCAACTCCGAAATCCGTCTGGCTGAGGCAATGGCCAAAAGGAAAAATATGATTTTTGGTACTTACCAGATAATAAGAATTTACTCACCGGTAATTCTATTTCTCGTAGTCCGTAGTGGATGCTGGGAACTCCGAAAGGACCATGGGGAATAGCGGGCTCCGAAGGAGGCTGGGCACTCTAGAAAGATTTATGACTACCTGGTGTGCACTGGCTCCTCCCACCATGACCCTCCTCCAAGCCTCAGTTAGGACACTGTGCCCGGACGAGCAGACATAATAAGGAAGGATTTAGAATCCCTAGAATCCCGGGTAAGACTCTTACCAGCCACACCAATCACACCGTACAACTCGTGATACTATATCCAGTTTGACAGTATGAAAACAACTGAGCCTCTCAACAGATGGCTCAACAATAACCCTTTAGTTAACAGTAACTATGTACAAGTATTGCAGACAATCCGCACTTGGGATGGGCGCCCAGCATCCACTACGGACTACGAGAAATAGAATTACCGGTGAGTAAATTCTTATTTTCTCTAATGTCCTAGTGGATGCTGGGAACTCCGAAAGGACCATGGGGATTATACCAAAGCTCCCAAACGGTCGGGAGAGTGCGGATGACTCTGTAGCACCGAATGAGAGAACTCCAGGTCCTCCTCAGCCAGGGTATCAAATTTGTAGAATTTTGCAAACGTGTTTGCCCCTGACCAAGTAGCTGCTCGGCAAAGTTGTAAAGCCGAGACCCCTCGGGCAGCCGCCCAAGATGAGCCCACCTTCCTTGTGGAATGGGCATTTACAGATTTTGGCTGTGGTATGCCTGCCACAGAATGTGCAAGCTGAATTGTACTACAAATCCAGCGAGCAATAGACTGCTTAGAAGCAGGAGCACCCAGCTTGTTGGGTGCATACAGGATAAACAGCGAGTCAGAGTTTCTGACTCCAGCCGTCCTGGAAACATATATTTTCAGGGCCCTGACAACGTCTAGCAACTTGGAGTCCTCCAATTCACTAGTAGCCGCCGGCACCACAATAGGCTGGTTCAGGTGAAACGCTGACACCACCTTAGGAAGAAATTGGGGACGAGTCCTCAATTCTGCCCTATCCATATGGAAAATCAGATAAGGGCTTTTACATGATAAAGCCGCCAATTCTGACACTCGCCTGGCTGAAGCCAAGGCCAATAACATGACCACTTTCCACGTGAGATATTTTAGATCCACGGTTTTTAGTGGCTCAAACCAATGTGATTTTAAGAAAACTCAACACCACGTTGAGATCCCAAGGTGCCACAGGGGGCACAAACGGGGGCTGAATATGCAGCACTCCTTTCACAATGCCTGAACTTCAGGTACTGAAGCTAATTCTTTTTTGAAAGAAAATCGACAGAGCCGAGATCTGTACTGTAATGGAGCCTAGACTTAGACCCATATTTACTCCTGCTTGCAGGAAATGTAGAAATCGACCTAGTGGAAATTCCTCTGTTGGGGCCTTTTTGGCCTCGCACCATGCAACATATTCCCGCCACATGCGGTGATAATGCTTTGCCGTAACATCTTTCCTGGCTTTAATAAGCGCAGGAATGACTTCTTCCGGAATACCCTTTTCCTTCAGGATCCGGCGCTCAATCGCCATGCCATCAAACGCAGCCGCGGTAAGTCTTGGAACAGACAGGGCCCCTGCTGAAGCAGGTCCTGTCTGAGCGGCAGAGGCCATGGGTCCTCTGATATCATTTCCTGAAGTTCCGGGTACCAAGCCCTTCTTGGCCAATCCGGAACCACGAGTATCGTTCTTACTACTCGCCATCTTATTATTCTCAGTACCTTTGGTATGAGAGGCAGAGTAGGGAACACATAAACCGACTGGTACACCCACGGTGTCACTAGAGCGTCCACAGCTATCGCCTGAGGGTCCCTTGACCTGGCGCAATATCTCTTTAGCTTTTTGTTGAGGCGGGACGCCATCATGTCCACCTGTGGCCTTTCCCAACGGTTTACCAACAGCAGGATGACTTCTGGATGAAGTCCCCACTCTCCCGGGTGTAGGTCGTGTCTGCTGAGGAAGTCTGCTTCCCAGTTGTCCACTCCCGGAATGAACACTGCTGACAGTGCTAGTACGTGATTTTCCGCCCATCGGAGAATCCTTGTGGCTTCTGCCATTGCCATCCTGCTTCTTGTGCAGCCCTGTCGGGTCACATGGGCGACTGCCGTGATGTTGTCTGACTGTATCAGTACCGGCTGGTTTTGAAGCAGGGGTCTTGCCTGACTTAGGGCATTGTAAATGGCCCTCAGTTCCAGAATTTATATGTAGGGAAGTCTCCTGACTTGACCATAGGCCCTGGAAGTTTCTTCCCTGTGTGACTGCTCCCCAGCCTTGAAGGCTGGCATCCGTGGTCACCAGGACCCAGTCCTGTATAGAAGATGAGCACCCTGCATTCACCACAGTAGAGACACCCTGGTCCTTGGAGACAGGGTTATCATTTGATGCATTTGAAGATGCGATCCCGACCACTTATCTAAGAGGTCTCACGGGAAGGTCCTCGCATGGAACCTGCCGAATGGAATTGCTTCGTATGAAGCCACCATTTTTCCCAGGACTCGTGTGCAACGATGCACCGATACCCTTTTTGGTTTTAGGAGGTCTCTGACTAGAGATGACAGCTCCTTGGCTTTCTCCTGCGGGAGAAACACTTTTTTCTGTTCTGTGTCCAAAATCATCCCCAGGAACAGTAAGCGAGTGGAAGGAACCAGCTGTGACTTTGGAATGTTCAGAATCCAGCCATGCTGTTGTAGCACCTCCTGAGATAGTGCTACTCCGACCAGTAACTGCTCCCTGGACCTTGCCTTTATAAGGAGATCATCCAAGTATGGGATAAATAAAAACTCCCTTTTTTTTTTTGAAGGAGTATCATCATTTCTGCCATTACCTTGGTAAACACCCTCGGTGCCGTGGACAGTCCAAACGGTAGTGTCTGGAATTGGTAATGGCAATCCTGTACCACAATCTGAGGTACTCCTGGTGAGGAAGGTAAATAGGGACATGCAGGTAAGCATC
Source organism: Pseudophryne corroboree (assembly GCF_028390025.1). NCBI lineage: Eukaryota > Metazoa > Chordata > Amphibia > Anura > Myobatrachidae > Pseudophryne > Pseudophryne corroboree. The sequence continues at coordinate 298,622,318 of NC_086444.1, forward strand.
CTTGATGTCCAGGGATACCATGTAATTCCCCTCGTCCAGGCTTGCAATAACCGCCCTGAGCGATTCCATCTTGAACTTTGTTATGTAAGTGTTCAAGGATTTCCATTTTAAAATGGGTCTCACCGAACCGGCTGGTTTCGGTACCACAAACAGTGTGGAATAGTAACCCCGTCCTTGTTGAAGTAGGGGCACCTTGACTATCACCTGCTGGGAATACAGCTTGTGAATTGCCTCTAGCACAGCCTCCCTGCCTGAGGGAGTTGTCGGCAAGGCAGATTTGAGTAAACGGCGGGGGGGAGACGCCTCGACTTCCAGCTTGTACCCCTGAGATACTACTTGAAGGATCCAGGGATCCACCTGTGAGCGAGCCAACTGATCGCTGAAATTTTTGAGGCGGCCCTCCACCGTACCTGGCTACGCCTGTGGAGCCCCCGCGTCATGCGGTGGACTCAGAGGAAGCAGGGGAAGAATTTTGATTCTGGGGACTGGCTGCTGGTGCAGCATTTTCCCTCTTCCCTCGTTTGACCCGCCTGCTTTTTTGAAGCCGAAAGGACTGTACCTGATAATACAGTGCGTTTCTTAGGCTGTGAGGAAACCTGAGGTAAAATATTTTCATCCCAGCTGCTGCTGTGGATACGAGGTCCCAGAGACCATCCCCAACCAATTCCTCACCCTTATAAGGCACTATGTGCCTTCAGCATCACCTGTCCAGTGTCGGGTCTCCAATACCCTCCTGACAGAATGGACATTGCAATAATTCAGGATGCCAGCCGGCAAAATATTCCTCTGTGCATCCCTCATAAGACGACGTCTTATGTTCGTAAAATAGTATCCCTGTTTGAAAGGGGTACAGACCACGCTGCAGCAGTCTGCAGGTCTCAGTCTAGTACCTGAGTGTGTAATTACAGACTTCAGGATAGCCTCCTGCTATTTATCAGCAGGTACCTTCAAAGTGGCCGTATCCTAAGACGGCAGTGCCACCTTTACAAACGTGTGAGCGCCTTATCCACCCTAGGGGATATCTCCCAGCGTAACTTATCCTCTGGCGGGAAAGGGTACGCCATCAGTAACTTGTTAGAAATTACCAGTTTCTTATCGGGGAAACCCACGCTTTTTCACACTTCATTCACTCATTTGATGGGGGAACAAAACACTGCCTGCTTTTTCTCCCCACACATAAAACCCTTTGTTTTTAGTGGTACTTGGGTTAATGTCAGAAATGTGTAACACATTTTATATTGCCGGGATCATGTAACGGATGTTCCTAGTGGATTGTGTATATGTCTCAACCTCGTCGACACTGGAGTCAGACTCCGTGTCGACAACTGTGTCTGCCATCTGAGGGAGCGTTGATGGCCTTTGAGACGTCTGGGCAGGCGCGGGCTGAGAAGCCGGCTGTCCCATAGCTGTTACGTCATCCAGCCTTTTATGTAAGGAGTTGACACTGTCGGTTAATACCTTCCACCTATCCATCCACTCTGGTGTCGGCCCACAGGGGCGACATCTCATTTATCGGCAACTGCTCCGCCTCCACATAAGTCTCCTCATCAAACATGTCGACACAGCCGTACCGACACACCGCACACACACAAGGAATGCTCCAATGAGGACAGGACCCACAAAAGCCCTTTGGGGGGACAGAGTGAGAGTATGCCAGCACACACCAGAGCGCTATATAATGCAGGGACTAACAGTTATGTCCCCTATAGCTGCTTTTATATAATTTATACTGCGCCTAAATTTTGTGCCCCCCCTCTCTGTTTTAACCCTGTTCTGTAGTGTAGACTGCAGGGGAGAGCCAGGGAGCTTCCCTCCAACGGAGCTGTGAGGGAAAAATGGCGCCAGTGTGCTGAGGAGATAGGCTCAGCCCCTTTTTCGCGGCCTTTTCTCCCGCATTTTTAAGGAATCTGGCAGGGGTTAATATACATCCATATAGCCCTGGGGGTTATATGTGATGTATTTTTGCCAGCCAAGGTGTTTATATTGCTGCTCAGGGCGCCCCCCCCCCAGCGCCCTGCACCCATCAGTGACCGGAGTGTGTGGTGTGCATGAGGAGCAATGGCGCACAGCTGCAGTGCTGTGCGCTACCTTGGTGAAGACTGATGTCTTCTGCCGCCGTTTTTCCGGACCTCTTCTTGCTTCTGGCTCTGTAAGGGGGACAGCGGCGCGGCTCCGGGACCGAACACCAAGGACTGGGCCTGCGGTCGATCCCTCTGGAGATAATGGTGTCCAGTAGCCTAAGAAGCCCAATCCGGCTGCAAGCAGGCGAGTTCGCTTCTTCTCCCTTTAGTCCCTCGCTGCAGTGAGCCTGTTGCCAGCAGGTCTCACTGAAAATAAAAAACCTAAATCTATACTTTCTTTCTAAGGGCTCAGGAAAGCCCCTAGTGTGCATCCAACCTCGGCCGGGCACAAGATCTAACTGAGGCTTGGAGGAGGGTCATAGTGGGAGGAGCCAGTGCACACCAGGTAGTCATAAATCTTTCTAGAGTGCCCAGCCTCCTTCGGAGCCCGCTATTCCCCATGGTCCTTTCGGAGTTCCCAGCATCCACTAGGACGTTAGAGAAAAATCCTTTTCTTTGAATCCACAGGGTGCATTGGAGCACTCTTAGGGATAGGGACGGGGCGTTAGCAGGATATGCACATTCAAATATTTAAATTAGTAACTCCCCACTCCCTCCATACTCCCAAGGTACCTCAGTGGTTTTTTTTTTACTGAGCCGAACAGGAGCGATAGAGAGAATGAACAATAGAGAATTACATATAACGTTATAGCATAACGGAGAACAATGAAGTTGACACATAACGTAACTGGCAACTAAACAGTTGGCACAATAATAGTTATCACCTGAACATCTAAACAAGTCTGTTAGAATGTGTTACCATAAGATCCACTGAACTTAACCACAAGACAGGTGAAACTGCTCTGGGTGGGCGTCCAGTGCCCCCTGTGGATGCAAAGAAAAGGATTTATCTGGTAAGTACCAAAATCCTATTTTCTTTTAAATCCACTAGGGGTCACTGGAGTACTCTTGGGAAGTACCAAAGCTCCCCCCTTTGGGCGGTAGAGCCGTTTGGCACCTGTAACACCAGACCCCCAAAGCTAGATGCTGATGCCGCAAACGTATCAAACTTGTAAAAGCGCACAAACGTGTGCACTGATGACCACGTAGCCGCACGGCAAAGTTGTGTCGTAGAAGCCCCACGACCTGTTGCCCATGAAGTTCCCACAGAACACGTGCAATGAGTTGAAACTGATGTAGGCGGTTGTAGCCTAGCATGAAGGTAAACCTGACGTATGGTCAGCTTAATCCACCTGCACAAGGACTGCTTGGAAGCTGGCCAAACCATCATGATTGCATCATAAAGAACAATGTATCCATTTTACGTACAGTTGATGTTCGGGCTACATAAACGCATAGTGCGCGTACCACATCCAAAGTAGCTGGAGTTCCTGAACCCTCTGATAACACAGGAACTACGATTGGTTGAATGATGTGAAACGATGATACCACCTTTGGTAGGAAAGCAGGAATCGTCCGAAGTCTCGCTCTATCATGAAACACCAAATACGGTGGCTTGCATGACAAGGCACCCAATTCTGAAACACGCCTTACTTGTTGTAAGGGTTCAAAAAGCGAAGACTGTAAAAAATCTAACACCAGATTCAAGTCCCACGGAGCTGTAGGTGGTATAAATGGAGGTTGTACTCTGAGGACACCTTGCAGGAATGTGTGCACTGTTGGCAAAAGGGACAAACGCCTTTGAAAGTAAATTGACAAGGCAAAGACCTGCACCTTAAGTGTAGATAAACGTAGTCCTCCATCTAACCCAGTCTGTAATAATAGCAAACGATGGGATAACTTGAAAGATGATGTCGGAAACTTCCGAGCTTCACCCCACCCTATATAGGCACGCCAAATCCTGTGATAATGAACTGCCGTAACTGGCTTCCTAGCGCGTAACATGGTTGGTATAACAGATTCTGGAATGCCCTCCCTTAAGAGGGCGGTTTTAACAGCCACCCCGTCAAACGCAGCCACGCTAACCGGGGTATAGGAACGGACCCAGTTGTAACAGGTCCGGACGTAGTGGGAGCGGCCACGGATCGTCTGCGAGTAGACTATGGAGATCCGAGTACCACGCTCGCCAAGGCCAATGAGGCGCCACTAGTATGACTGTTGTGGACACTCGTTTGATCCGCTTTAGCAACCAAGGAAGCAGCTGAAACGGTGGAAACAGATACACGAGGCTGTACGAGCATCCACTGCCACTGCCTTTGGATCTCGTGTTCTGGACACATACTGGGATGTTTGAGTCGAGATGCCATTAGATCCACCGCTGGACCAACATCTGAAACACTTCTGGATTTAATGCCCATTCTCCTGGATGAAAATCCTGACGGCTGAGATAATCCACCTCCCAGATGTCCACTCCTGGAATGAACACTGCCGACAATATCACCTGGTGATGCTCGGCCCAATTGAGGATTCAAGCAACTTCCCGCATGGCCATGCGACTTCGAGTTCCTCCTTGTTTGTTGATGTATGCGACTGCCGTCGCGTTGTCTGACTGGACCTAGACAGTCTGAGACCGGAGCATGTGCACTGCTTGTCGCAGCGCGTTGTAAATTGCCCCGAGTTCCAGGACATTTATTGACGGTAATCTTTCTCGGTCTGACCATAGACCCTGAAACTGACAATTTTGTATCACGGCTCCCCAACCTCTGAGACTTGCATCTGTCGTTAAAATTATCCAATTCCAGACTCCGAACCTTTTCCCTGCGTGAGATTGTGCACTTGGAGCCACTAGATTAGAGATATTCTGGCCTTTGGAGACAACTGCACCATCTGATGAATTTGTAGATGCGAGCCTGACAACTGTGCGAGAACATCCAGTTGAAAAGGACGAGTGTGAAATCTTCCGAACTGGAGCGCTTCGAAAGACGCCACCATCTTTCCTAACAGTTGAATACACAAATACACCGAGACTGTCCGTGGTTTGAGTACTAACTGTATCAGATGACGAATATTTTGTACCTTCTGTTCTGGCAGGTAAATTCAACCCACCGTATCGAGAATCATTCCTCGGAATTGAAGTCTTTGAGACGGAATCAGATTTGATTTCTTGAAGTTGACAATCCAACTGTGCTGAACTAGTACATTGTACGTTAGGAAGGCATGGTGAAAGAGTATCTGTTGAGACGGAGCTTTGATGAGCAGATCGTCTAAGTATGGAACTATTATCACTCCCAGGGATCTGAGATGAGCTATCATCACAGACATCACTTTTGTGAATACCCGAGGCGCTGACGAGAGGCCAAACGATAGGGCCTGATAATGGTTTTGTTGTACTGCAAACCTTAAGTACACCTGATGCGGTGGCCAAATTGGAATGTGCAAGTACGTATCCTTGAGATCCAGCGCAATCATGAATTCCTGTGGCTCTAAACCTGCAATTACTGACCGCAGGGAATCCATCTGGAATCTGTAGTAAGTGACGTATTGATCGAGTCCCTGTAGGTTCAATATCGGTCTGACGGAGCCATCCGGCTTTGGTACTACAAAAAGATTTTAATAATAACCGTAACGCTGTTGGTGAACTGGAACCGGGATCAAAACTGTTGAATCTACCAGAGACTGTCTGTATCACCCCCTTTTTGTCTTCGGACACAGGCAGACCTGTCTTGAAAAAGCGCTTTGGTGGGAGACAATCGAACTCTATTTTGTAACCTTTTAACACTAAACTGCGGATCCACCCATCTGTGGACGTCCGAAACCACACCAAATGAAACGTCTGAAGGCGTGCTCCCACAACTGAAGATCCGATATGGGCTGGAAGCCCGTCATGCCACTGGCTTGTCAGTGGTCTTAGTGTCCTGACGACGGTTAGTGGTTTGTTGAAAACCACGTCCTCTACCACGTCTACTGTGTGTGGTTGTTCCTCTAGCACGGCTTCGCCAAGACCTAAAAAATTTGACCGCTGGACCTGAATATTTTCGTTTAGGAACCTGTGTAGGCAATGGTAGAAAAACAGATTTACCCCCTCGTGGCCTGAGAAATTAATTTGTCCAATCCAGGACCAAACAACATCTTCCCAGCGTAAGGTAAGGCTTCTATTACGCGTTTGGACTCTGCCTCTGCCTGCCAAGAGCGTAGCTAAAGTGCATGTCGTGCCACAACTAGTGAAGCTGAAAGGCGAGCAGTAACCTGTTCGACGTCCATAGAAGCCGTAGATGGATACTCCGCTAATTTACAGATGTGATCAGCAAGAAGTATAATGTGGTCATCCTGAAGTCCCGACTTGAGCTGTGTTATCCATGCAATTACAGCCTTATTCACCCAAACTCCCACCAAAGCAGGTCTAAGCAACACCCCCACTGCTGTATACATTGACTTTAGCATAGCTTCTAGCTTACGCTCTGATGGGTCTTTAAGGGTAGTAGCAGCTGGCACTGGAATGGTTAACTTTTTAGAAAGTTTTGACATAGACGAATCCACAGTCGGTGGATTTTCCCATTTTGACATCATAAGACTCTGGGAACGGGTAACTAGACAGAAACAGGCGAGGTACAGAAAACCGTTTATCCGGATTCTTCCAAGCCTCTGTTAACTGCTTGTTAATAGAATCTGAATAAGGAAAACACACCAGAGATCTTTGTCGTTTAGCAAATAACACCTCATCATTTGAAAGAGGTTCTTTAACCTCCGTAAAATTGAGAACCTGACGTACTGCCCTGATGAGATTATCAATGGTCGGACTATCAGTATCCTCACTATCTGACCGCTGATCCCATTCACCTTCCTCATGTTCTTCTTGCGATGTGAGGTCTGGCATTGAATAGTTAGAATGCAACATAGCTGAGACTGATAATTTATAAGACAAATGATAACTATCTTTCGGATCCAAGCTAGACCTGGACCTTTGTAACCCTTGCAAAGTCCTAGACGTCTCCTGAGCCCCTTCCGGTCTCTCAGACTGTATCACCCGAGCCTCAGATCTAGCCGCCTCCCACTCCTTTCGAGCGGCGGCCAATTCAGATTGCAACCCAGACATTACGTCCGCCAGCATCACCCATGGAGGATCAGGAGAAGAAATCGTATTTGCAGCTGTATTTACAAAACATACTGCCTAACTGCCAACACAACTCTCTCGAGGAGGGACACAATGCTCTGCTTCTGGATTTTTCTCTTAATTTAGGATTGCCGGCACCTGTGTTGAACAGTTAATGGATAAGAAAGGTGTTTCACTACAGGTGATGGCAATCATACAGTAAGAAGGATGTCCAGAAGCAGAGCATTCTGTCCCTCCTGGAGAGGGTCATGTTGGGAGGTATGATACTGTGTATGTGGTAGATCCATCAGGTAACACACTCGCACAGACCTTGCAGTTAAGCTGCTTTTTTTATTTTGCAGGTGCCTTACTCATTATGTCACAGACAGACAAGTAGACAAAGACAGACAAGTCCCACGACTCAGTAAAAATTTAACTAAGGTGTGTATAAGCCCGAAGTGCATTGCACGTGGGACAAACTACAAACAGCGAAACCTAAGCTGTCCGAATTCCTACTAACACCCCTGCTCCTTCCGGTGGCCGAGTGTTGTAGGACAGCAAACTTCCTGCAAGAAGCAGCAGGAAGTAGAGTTAGAATGGCATCCAGCCATGTGCTCAAATATAATAAAGTAGATTATAGATCTCTCCAAATACACATACATATATAAACATACTTGTACCCCCAGACATATATGCAACACAGGCTTAAGAGGCTGAAAGTTCTTTTACTGCTGGGCATATAATGAGCATTCCTTACACAGGCTTAATAGCCTTAGTTATGCCTGCTGCATTAAACTGCAGCTTAGTTTATAGGGCCTCATGCTACTATGCGGGCACCATCCTCCCCTCTCCCCCGTGACCTACCCCTCGTAGACGGACCGCGGCAGCAGTGAGCGATGTCCGCGGTCAGCCTTCCCTCTCTCCTCCCTCGGCAGACTGAGCCGCCGCCGTTCGCGGCTTCAGAGCTGCGAAGCGGAAGGGAGAGCAGCGGCGAAGGTAGCAGAGTGGTGGGGAGCCGTGTAGAGCGCCCAGCGGTGGCTGCTAGGCAGTCCGCGGCTGGGGGTGACATGCAGGCTGCGGATAGAGGCAGGGGATCACTATAACAAAAGAGGGAAAAAAAACAAAAACTTTTCAGATCCCTACTTTCAGATCCCTACTTCCAGCAGTGGAGGCTATGACGGGGCTTCTTCACACAAGCTCTGTCCAGCACCTTGTGAAGTCTCACGCTGCAGTCAGCACATGTGCTTGTGGTCTATGGCGGTGCTCTTCTCTTGAGCGCAGACAAGCTACCTGCTGCTGCAGCACCACCAACAATCCCGAACCCAAGCTTCTTTATAAGCTGGGAAGGGATTGTGTGTAAAAAAGAAAAAAGAAAATTTCAAAATAAAAGTAAAAAAATATAAATAAAAGTGGAGATTCTCCATGTGTGCTCTATCCTGACTGAGCACAGAAAAAACACTGAGGTACCTTGGGAGTATGGAGGGAGTGGGGAGTTACTAATTAAATATTTAAATGTTCCTATCCTGCTAACGCCCCGTCCATATCCCTAAGAGTACTCCAGTAACCCCTAGTGGATGGAAGAAACAACCTTAAGTGCTAGAAATCTTAATTCCACAGATTCCAAAGGTTCAAACGGAGATTTTTGAGGGGCCGTAAGGACTAAATTTAAGTCCCAGGGAGGAACTGGGGGAACAAAGGGTGGTTGAATTCGAATAACTCCCTGTAGAAAAGTCTGTACCTCTGGAATGAGAGCCAATTTTCTTTGAAAAAGCACCGATAAGGCAGAAGCCTGGCCTTTAAGTAAGGAAAGTCGTAAAACTTTAGTGAGGCCATCCTGAAGAAATTACAATAGGCGAGGAATCCTAAATAGGTCCGGTGTCAATCCGCGTTTTTCACACCAAGCAATGTAAATGTGCCACACCCTGTGATAAATTCCAGAAGTTACCGGCTTCCTGGCCTGAATAATCATCTGTACGACTGGCCAAGATAATTCTTTAGCCCTTAAAATGCTGGATTCAAGAACCATGCCGTCAAAGCCAGCCGATTTAAATCTGGGTGGTGAAATGGTCCTTGAAGGTGGTGGTCTGGTCGTAGAGGGAGACGATAAGGTTCCCTAACGACCATGCCGTGCAGAAGAGTGTACCTGACGACACGGCCAATCCGGAGCTATCAGAATGACCAGCCAGCCTTCCCGCCGGATGCGTTGAAGTAAACGTGGAATCAACGGAATTGGTGGAAATACGTATCCCAGTTGAAATTGCCATGGGGCTGTCAAGCCAGAGTTGCTTGAGGGTCCTGAGTGCGCGACCCGTAAAGAGGAAGCTTTTTGTTGATATGAGATTCCATGAGTTGTCGGGTGTTCCCCACCGAGAGACTAGAGAGATAAACACCTCCTGGTGAAGCTCCAACTCCCCCGGGTGGACCGTGTGATGGCTTAAGAAATCTGCTTCCCAGATGTTGACTCCCGGAGTGTGAATTGCGGAAATGGCCGGAACCCACTTCTCCGCCCATCTGAGAATGTGAGCTACCTCTTTCATGGAGGTCCAACTTCGAGTTCCTCCTTCTCTGTTTATGTAAGCCACCGCCGTGGCGTTGTCGGACAGAACATGAGCTGGATGCCCCTGGACCATGAACTATATCTGAATGAGTGCCTATCAGATTGCTCGCAGTTTCAAAATGTTGATCTGCAACAATGACTCCTCACTGCTCCAGAGTCCCTGAAAGTGATGAGTCTGAAACACTACACCCCAATCCATTAGGCTGGCGTCCGTGGTGACCATACTCCAAGACCAAATTGTGAACGGAGCTCCCCTGGTTAGATTGTGGCTCTGAAGCCACCTGTGGAGCGAATGACGAGTCTGTATTGACCATCGGAATAACTAAGTTGATGTGTGGACCCATCTGGGACCAACAGCAAAGAATCTGAGCTTGAAGGGGTCGAGCATGAAATCTTGCGTATGGAACTGCCTCGAAGGTTGCAACCATCTTGCCCAACACCTGCATGCCTCTGAGAACTGAAACCTTCGGTAATTGTAACAGTGTTCGAATTCTGGACTGTAAATCCTGGATCTTGCCCTGAGGAAGAAACACTCTGATTCCTGGTGTCGAATAAGAGTCCCAGAAATATCATCTCCTGGTGAAGATTTGGGGAAATTTATTATCCATCCGAATGACTGCAGCTTGTTTATCGTGAGTTGCAAGTGTTGTTGAAGAATCAACTCTGATGGAGCCTTGATTAGGAGATCGTCCAAGTAAGGAGTAATGTTGACACTCTGACACCTTAGAACTGCCACGATATGTCCCATGATCCTTGTAAACAACCGATCCGTGGAGAGCCCGAATGGAAGAGCCTGAACTGAAAATGCCAGGGGCTGACTGCAAATCTTAAAAGACATTGGTGACCTGTCCAAATGGGAACATGTAGGTATGCATCCTTTATGTCTATGGAAGCCAAATATTCCTCCAGCTCGATGGCCGTGATGATTGAACGGATGGATTCCATTTTGAATCTCTGGACAGAGCTATAGATTTAGCCATTTGAGATTTAAAAATGGGACGAAACGAACCATCCACTTTGTTTATGAGAAAGAGACTCGAGTAAATTACCTGACCTCTCTGCTGATCGGGAACTGGAAGAATTACACCACTGTGCCAAAGGGTGGTCGTTGCTTTAAGAAGAGGGAGGGATCGCTCGTGAGAGGGGTGATGGGGAAAAAAAACGATGTGGGACTTGGTCCTCGAGATCCAAGATATATCCTCTGGATATGACCCCAGTCACCCACCGACAGGGCTTTGACAGGAGTCATATCCTTGAAATGTAGTAACCGAGCCCCGACCACCATTGATCCCTCTGAAGACCCGGAGGCGTCATGCAGTAAGTTTGTCGGCAAGCTTAACAGCAGGTCTACGAGTTGCCTGTGTTCCTCTGCCTCGGAATGCTCCTCTTTGTGGAAATCTGGAAAAAACCCGAAAGGACTGAAAACATCTTCTGCCTTGAGTACGAAATGACCGAAACTTCGCTGATTTTGGTTTTTGAGGGGCAACCGGAAGAAAGGGACTTTTACCACCAGTAGTATCCAAAATAATCTTTTAGTTCCGATCCGAAAATAAACTCCCCTACAAAGGGCACAGCTGTTAGGGTCTGTTTTGAATCTGAGTCAGCATTCCAGACCTGAAGCCAAAGAGACCGTCTCGCCGTTACGGCCATGGCAGAGACACACGACTAACGCCTTAGAGTCCAATAATGCATCTCCAACATATGGCAGTCTCCGATATTTGTTCTGCCAATTGAATAGCTTCTGACGGATCGTCAGATTGCATACCAGACACCACTTGTGCTAGCCAGTCATCCACGGCCTTAAGAACCCAAGAGCCAGCAAGAAATGGACGCAAAGAAACACCTGATAGAGCAAACATAGATTTAAGGATTGCGTCTATCTTCCTGTCCGTAGCATCTTTCAAAGTCACCGACTGATCGGAGAGAATAACTGTAGCTTTCGCCAAGTGTGTAATGGGGGCATCTACCCTTGGGGACGTCTCCCAAAATTTTGCGTCTTTCTCAAAGAAGGGATACAGAAATCTCAACTTTTTAGGGGCTTGAAAACGAGAGTCCGGCTTAAGCCAGGGATCTTTCAGGATATCTGCAAAGTGCGAATAAGAGGAATAAACAGCAACCTGTCTTTTCTGTCTTTTGAAAAAGGGCGTTGAAGTCTCCGCCACCTCCATCTCTTGAGGTTAAGAGTCTGACGAATGGCCTCTATCAGTCTGACACTTGAGGTTGTAGATAATTCCTCTTCTTCCCAAGTAGAAGTATACTCCCATTTTGGGTCTACTTCACCTTCCGTCAAGGAAGGGGTCATAGGATCGAACTCCTCCCCCAGAAAGGTTACAGCGAGTAACGGATGTGTCAGTTTTCTAGCAGCCGAACCGCTTGAAGAGTTTAAAAAGGACTGAGTTAAGTCAGAGAGACTTTTGCCCATATTTTTCGCCCACAGTGGTTCTTCGGGAGTCTGATTGGGAGCCACACCTGACTGGGATTGACTGGGAGAGCCACGCGCACAGCGAAAAATACACACAAAAATACACCTCTAGAACAGTCCAATACTGTCAAAGACAGATTGCGACTGTTCTGTACCTTAGTAGTGCCTCTTCGATTCCACAGAGAAATAGAGAGACCCAGCGATGAAGTATGGTGACCCTTCTAGAGGCAGCCGAGAGTGCGAAAATTAACTAACTAACCCCACTCTAATAGTACCTGTCACCTGTGTACAGGGAATAGGTACTCCAAAACGAAATAAAAACCTAACTAAAAACTATAGGTCAAAAAACTGTCTGTACTCCACAGGCACAAAACAAAAACGGAGCTAGTGGCTAGTCAGACTGGAGATGGGACGGGTTAGAGGAGAGAAGAGTTAGTTTTTTATAGGTTCTGTGCCAAACTCCACTACCCACATACTATAACCCACAAGTAACGGTGCAGCGTCCCCCAGATGGATGAAAGAGAAAAGGGTGGATGACAGAACAAAGCGCCAAAGTCTGACACCCTTCTAGCAGAGGCAATAGCCAGCAGAAACAGGAGCTTGGCTGTGAGCCATTTAAGGTCCACTGACTCAAGAGGTTCAAACGAAGACTCTTGCAGGGCATTCAGGACAACAAACAAATCCCATGGAGCCACAGGAGGGACATAGGGAGGCTGAATCCGCAGTACACCGTGAGTGAATAAATGAATGAACGTCAGGTATAGACAATATTTCTCTGAAACCACATCGACAAGGCATATGTGTGAACCTTGAGAGAGGCCAGAGGAACTCCTAAATACAGGTCTTGTTGCAAAAAAGACAGAAGTCTGGAAGTACTGAATTTGTAAGCATCGTAATTCTTAGCAGCACACCAGGTGAAGTAAGAATTCTAAACCCTATAATAAATCCGCGCAGATGCCGGGCCTTCAGCATAGTTTGGATGACCGCCTCGGAGAATCCTTTGGCCCTCAGGAGTAAAGCTTCAATAGCCACGCCGTTAAAGCCAGTCTGGCCAGGTCTGGATAGACACAAGGGCCCTGAACAAGGAGGTCTGGGCGTTGAGGAAGTAGAAGAGGAGGCTCTATCGATAGACCCTGCAGGTATGAGAACCATGCTGGAGCGACTAGAAGTAGTATTTCTCCTACTTGTTTGAACTTCAGTAGTACCCTGTGCAGGAGTGACACTGGAGGGAACACGTAGAGCAGCCGAACGTTCCATGGAATTTCCATAGCGTCCACGATCTCTGCTTGAGGATCCCTGGTTCTTGATCCGAAGACCGGAACCTTGTTATAGTGTCAAAACGCCATCAGGTCTACATCTGGTAGGCCACACTTGTTCACTAGGAGTTGAAAGACTTCCTGATGAAGACTCCACTCTCCGGTGTGCACATCCTGACGACTGAGGAAATAATCTTCCCAGTTGAGGACTCCCGGAATGAACTTTGACGATATTGCCGGCAGAAGGCGTTCCGCCCAACGAAGATTTTTGAGACTTCTATCATTGCCATGCTGCTTCGAATGCCGCCCTGATGGTTTATGTACGCCATCGTGATGGCGTTGTCTGACCGTACTTGAACAGGCCTGTTCTGTATCAGAGGCAGGGCGAGAGACAAAGCATTGAACACTGCCTGCAATTCCAGAATGTTTATCGGGAGGAGTGATTCCTCCATGGTCCACCGACCCTGGAAAGAGTGTTGCTGTTACACCGCGCCCCCAACCCTTCAGACTGGTGTCCGTAGTCAGTAGGACCCAGTTGGGGATTCAGAAGGGACGGCCCCTGCTCAACTGCTGGTCCTGTAGCTAGCAGGTCAGCGACAGGCGGACCTCCGGAGTCAAGGAGATCATGTGAGACCTGATCCGATGAGGCAGGCCGTCCCACTTGGAAAGGATTAACCTTTGTAGAGGGCGGGAATAGAATTGAGTGTACTCTACCATGTCAAAAGCAGACACCATGAGGCCTAGTACTTGCATCGCCAAGTGTACCGACACTCTTGGGCGGGAGAGGAAGTATCTTATCCTGTACTGAAGTTTCAGGAACTTCTCAGGAGACAGAAACAGCCGTTGACTGTGTATGTCCGATAGTGCCCCCAGGTGCACCATGCTCCGAGCAGGGACCAGCGAGACCACCTTCCAGTTGAGGAGCCACCTGTGGGCTTGCAGGAAGTTTACCGTCAGTTGTAGATGACTGAGGAGGACATCGTGGAAGTTTGCCAGAATCAGCAAATCGTCCAGATACGGCAGGAACCTGACTCCCTGGCGACGGAGTAGAGCAGTCATCACGGCCATAACCTTGGTGAAGATCGGAGGGGCCGTGGACAGTCCAAGCGGCAGAGCCTGGAATTGATAGTGAAGGTTGCCAATAGCAAACTGCAGACATTGCTGATGCGATATGGCAATAGGCATATGCAGGTAAGCATCTTGTATAACCAGGGATACCATATAGTCTCCGGGTTCCATAGCCAGTACAATTGAGCAGAGTGTTTCCATACGGAACTTGCAACACTCTCACAAACTTGTTCAGTGATTTGAGGTTGAGAATACGCCTGAAAGACTCAACAAGTTTTGGGACTAGAAACAGGGTCGAGTAGTATCCTCTGCCTCTCTGGGAGAGAGGTATCAGCACTACCACTACTGTATCCAGGAGGGAAACTACTGTATCCAGGAGGGAACGCACAACCATCAGTAGAGCTTGTGCCTTTAACGGATCCGAAGGGATAACCGATGTGCAGAACTGGCGAGGGGGACGTCTCTGGGAAGAGACTGCGTACCCGTGAGAGACAACTTTTCGCACCCATGCGTCTGAAGTGGTCATTAACCAGACTTGTATGAATCGTAGAAGTCGGCCCCCCACCCTGGGAGACCCCAGGGGGAGGCCTGTCCTGTCATGCAGCCGGCTTCTCATCAGAAGCAGGCTGACGAGCAGCCCAGGAACATTAGCCTTTGGGCTTAGTGGTTGTTGGGAGCACGAGACAATCTCGGGTATGCCCGACCTTCGCTTTCCCTTAAGGCCAAAAGCAGGGAAAAGTGGTACCTTTTGCCTTCTGTGCAGAAGGAGTAGCATTTGGGAGAAAGGCAGTCATAGTAGCCGCCGATTCAGACCCAATTTTTAATTAGGTCTTCTCCAAATAAGATTTCCCCAGTAAAAGGGGAATACCTCCAAGGACTTTTGGAGTCCAGGTCCACCATCCACCTCAACCACAGAATACGGCGAGACAGGACAGACGTATTAGATGCCTTAGCAGTCAATACACCCGCTTCAGGGACACCTCCTGGTGAAAAAAAAAGGTGGCGGTGGTATTGTGAGACAGGGGATGTCTGGCATTGTCAGGTATATCCTCGGGCAGCTCTTCCTCTAATGCCTGATCCAGTCATCAATCTATTTTGCGGCCCCAAGAGGACGCAATCGTGGTCTATGTATAACACCCGTAAGGGAGTAATAGACTTCAGGAATATCTCCACACGCTTACCTGTCGGTTCCTACAGTGAGGGTACAGTGGTGAGAGGCAGTGTAGACGACACCCAATGGGTGACACGAGTTCACTAGCAGTGAATTACCTACTCGTTACATAACTCTGCAGGGGGAGGATATCGAGCTAATGCCCGTTGTAGACAGGGAAAATGTCTTCCCTGGATTAGACCAGGAGTTTTGTCTGATGTACACTTAATGGTCATATTGTGGTAACAGAGTTTTAATTACCCTCTGACGTGTGAACATATCAGTTTGCTTAACCACAGTAGGGGAATCCTCTTATCAGTGATTTGTAGAATTTGTTACCTAGTAACCACAAGGGCAGTGGTATCATTTAGCAATGGAAAATCCTTCTTAGGAACACCTAATATAGGGACAGATAAGACAGAATGATCCCCCTCTCTTCAGATAAAATATCAGAGAGATTATTGGATATGGAGGAGGAAGCAGCCCGCTCAGATGACCCAGAGACAAGAGTGTGACCTGGAATAGGGTTTTGCCTGACCAAGGAATGAGTCATAAGCTACAATCCGTGAGGCAAAATTTTCCCGCCCAAAGCAGAGTAACCATGGGGACATCAGAGACTGATGTTACAGGTGGATCCATAGGGGGCATAAAGCGTTCAACTAGAGAACCCAGTAGGTTTGAGGACGCAGCTCAGGTTGGCTCCTGATTGATTACAGGAGCTGCAAACTGAATGGGAGATGTATGAGACATAGCGCACAGACCATCACACAAAACTTCCCCCTCAAGGTAAATCCATTGCGTATGCTCTGCAGGATGCAGGAGCGTCCCCAGACTTACTGCCCTACATGTGAAACATTATACACAAATGCAACAGAGAGCAGTTTAGTACGATGAAGCCAAACAGAGTACAATACCTGCAAATAAATCCGTTAGCATGTGACTGAGTACCCAGTACAACACCTGCGAATAAATCCGGTATTATGTGACTGAGTACACAGTAGAAAACACGTTAATAGGTAAATACTGTGACGCACTAATGGACACAGACGCACCTAGTGCCTAGGGTACAGTATACAGTGATAGATATATCTGTAATACACCGCAGTGAAATCACACAGTAGATACAGGCACACACAGTCACAATGCGCGGTCTGAGACCGGATGTATATATCAGAACACTCGTACAATATAGTCTGGCACAGGTACACTTGTTCTTAAATAACGCTGTCTTATTATCGATATGCAGAATACTTAAGTGTTTGTAAAACCACGGCGGTGATGTACAGGCGGGTTCACAAAGGAGACCTTGCCCTGCAGTCCTGGAGACCAGTCGCATCTATTCCAGAAAATGGCGCGCAGCGTCTCAGGCAGGGAGTAAGGGAGAGAGTGTGAGGCAGCTCCAGGGTGGGAACACCAGCAGTAGATGGATATATATATACAAATAGAGAGATATATATATATATATATATATATATATACACATATATATATACATACATGCATACATACATACACACACACATACATACACACACACATTAATATAAAACCACAGCACTCGCCACCCCAGAAGCGGGGTGCAATGTCTGCACTCACCACTCATAGGGTGGGGTGCATGTAGCCCATGGCCACCTACTTAAAAATATACAAAGTTCAGCACTCACCAAAGCAAGCTCACTTATTTTCACATCAATAAGTAAATGATGGGGGTTTAGTGAATTGGCCAATTCACGGAAGCCTGCAAACCGCTTGCCAAGGTACCCCATCTTCATGCAGGTCCTACACTATCACAGAGTCTCAAAAATTAAAACCTAGCAACTGTATCACACATAATATAACTGCAAATATGCCCACTTGGTTTAATGTGTATCTGCCAAATACTCCATGGCTTTTAAAATCACCCACATTCAGGCAAAAAATATTGCATTCAGCATCACCTTAAATGTGAGAATTCTTTTGTAACATATCAAATAATATGTCCTTGTGGATTGTTGTATATCGGCAAAAAATAGGATTTTACTCACCAGTAAATCTATTTCTCGTAGTCCGTAGTGGATGCTGGGGACTCCGTAAGGACCATGGAGAATAGACGGGCTCCGCAGGAGACTGGGCACTCTAAGAAAGATTTAGTACTACTGGTGTGCACTGGCTCCTCCCTCTATGCCCCTCCTCCAGACCTCAGTTAAGGAAACTGTGCCCGGAAGAGCTGACATTATAAGGAAAGGATTTTGGAATCCAGGGTAAGACTCATACCAGCCACACCAATCACACCGTATAACTTGTGATAAACTTACCCAGTCAACAGTATGAACCACAACAGAGCATCAACAATGGATGCCCACATAACCCTTTATTAAGCAATAACTATGTACACGTATTGCAGAAAGTCCGCACTTGGGACGGGCGCCCAGCATCCACTACGGACTACGAGAAATAGATTTACCGGTGAGTAAAATCTTATTTTCTCTAACGTCCTAGTGGATGCTGGGGACTCCGTAAGGACCATGGGGATTATACCAAAGCTTCCAAACTGGCGGGAGAGTGCGGATGAGACTGCAGCACCGAATGGGCAAACACAAGGTCCTCCTCAGCCAGGGTATCAAACTTGTAGAACTTAGCAAATGTGTTTGTACCCGACCAAGTAGCTGCTCGGCAAAGCTGTAATGCCGAGACCCCTCGGGCAGCCGCCCAAGAAGAGCCCACTTTCCTTGTGGAATGGGCTTTCACTGATTTTGGATGCGGCAAACCAGCCGCAGAATGAGCCTGCTGAATCGTGTTACAGATCCAGCGAGCAATGGTTTGCTTTGAAGCAGGAGCACCCAGCTTGTTGGATGCATACAGGATAAACAGCGAGTCAGTCTTCCTGACTCCAGCCGTCCTGGCTACATAGATCTTCAAAGC
This sequence comes from Pseudophryne corroboree, assembly GCF_028390025.1. Taxonomy (NCBI): domain Eukaryota; kingdom Metazoa; phylum Chordata; class Amphibia; order Anura; family Myobatrachidae; genus Pseudophryne; species Pseudophryne corroboree. The sequence continues at coordinate 298,640,722 of NC_086444.1, forward strand.
CCTGACTACATCAAGCAACTTGGAATCCTCCAAGTCACGAGTAGCAGCAGGCACCACAATAGGTTGGTTCAAATGAAAAGATGACACCACCTTCGGCAGAAATTGCGGACGAGTCCGTAATTCTGCCCTGTCCACATGGAAAACCAGATAGGGGCTTTTACATGACAAAGCCGCCAATTCTGACACACGCCTAGCCGAAGCTAAGGCCAATAGCATGACCACCTTCCACGTGAGATACTTTAGCTCCACGGTCTTAAGTGGCTCAAACCAGTGGGATTTCAGGAAACCCAACACCACGTTGAGATCCCAAGGTGCCACTGGTGGCACAAAAGGGGGCTGAATATGCAGCACTCCCTTAACAAACGTCTGAACTTCAGGAAGAGAAGCCAGTTCCTTTTGAAAGAAAATGGATAGGGCCGAAATCTGGACCTTTATGGATCCCAACTTCAGGCCCATAGTCACTCCAGACTGTAGGAAGTGCAGGAACCGGCCCAGCTGGAATTCTTCTGTAGGGGCCTTCCTGGCCTCACACCAGGCAACATATTTTCGCCATATACGGTGATAGTGTCTTGCTGTCACGTCCTTCCTAGCCTTTATCAGCGTAGGAATAACCTCATCCGGAATGCCTTTTTCCGCTAGGATCCTGCGTTCAACCGCCATGCCGTCAAACGCAGCCGCGGTAAGTCTTGGAACAGACAGGGCCCCTGTTGCAATCGGTCCTCTGTGAGCATTTCTTGCAGTTCCGGGTACCAAGTCCTTCTTGGCCAATCCGGAACAATGAGTATTGTTCTCACTCCTCTTTTTCTTACGATTCTCAGCACCTTGGGTATGAGAGGAAGAGGAGGAAACACATAGACCGACTGGAACACCCACGGTGTTACCAGTGCGTCCACCGCTATCGCCTGAGGGTCTCTTGACCTGGCGCAATACCTTTGTAGCTTTTTGTTGAGACGGGACGCCATCATGTCTACCTGTGGCAGTTCCCATCGATTTGTAATCTGAATGAAGACTTCGTGATGAAGTCCCCACTCTCCCGGGTGGAGGTAGTGCCTGCTGAGGAAGTCTTCTTCCCAGTTGTCCACTCCCGGAATGAACACTGCTGACAGTGCTTGCACGTGATTCTCCGCCCAACGAAGAATCCTGGTGGCTTCCGCCATCGCCACTCTGCTTCTTGTGCCGCCCTGGCGGTTTACATGAGCCACTGCGGTGATGTTGTCTGACTGAATCAGCACCGGTTGGTTGCGAAGCAGAGGCTCCGCTTGACTCAGGGCGTTGTATATGGCCCTAAGTTCCAGGATATTTATGTGCAGACAAGCCTCCTGACTTGACCACAACCCTTGGAAGTTTCTTCCCTGAGTGACTGCCCCCCCACCCTTGGAGGCTCGCATCCGTTGTCACCAGGACCCAGTCCTGTATGCCGAACCTGCGGCCCTCGAGAAGGTGAGCACTCTGTAGCCACCACAGAAGAGACACCCTGGCCCTCGGGAACAGGGTGATCAGCCGATGCATCTGAAGATGCGATCCGGACCACTTGTCCAACAGATCCCACTGAAAGATCCTCGCATGGAACCTGCCGAAGGGAATGGCTTCGTATGATGCCACCATCTTTCCCAGGACTCGCGTGCAGCGATGCACCGACACCTGTTTCGGTTTTAAGAGGTCTCTGACTAGAGTCACGAGCTCTTGAGCCTTCTCCGCCGGGAGAAACACCTTCTGGTCCGTGTCCAGAATCATGCCCACCTTCCTTGTGGAATGGGCTTTTACTGATTTTGGCAGCGGCAATCCAGCCACAGAATGAGCCTGCTGAATCGTGTTACAGATCCAGCGAGCAATAGTTTGGTTTGAAGCAGGAGCACCCAGCTTGTTGGGTGCATACAGGATAAACAGCGACTCAGTTTTCCTGACTCTAGCCGTTCGGGCTACATAAACCTTCAAAGCCCTGACCACATCTAGTAACTCAGAATCCTCCAAGTCACGAGTAGCCACAGGCACCACAATAGGTTGGTTCATATGAAAAGATGACACCACTTTTGGCAGAAATTGCGGACGGGTCCGCAATTCCGCCCTGTCCATATGGAAAACCAGATAGGGGCTTATTGTGTGACAAAGCCGCTAATTCTGACACACGCCTAGCTGAAGCCAAGGCTAATAGCATGACCACCTTCCACGTGAGAAATTTTAACTCCACGGTTTTAAGTGGCTCAAACCAGTGTGACTTCAGGAAACTCAACACCACGTTAAGATCCCAAGGTGCCACTGGAGGCACAAAAGGGGGCTGAATATGCAGCACTCCCTTTACAAACGTCTGAACTTGAGGAAGAGAAGCCAGTTCTTTATGAAAGAAAATGGATAGGGACGGAATCTGGACCTTAATGGAACCCAGTTTTAGGCCCAAAGTCACTCCCGACTGTAGGAAGTGCAGGAAACGGCCCAGCTGGAATTCCTCCGTAGGGGCATTCCTGGCCTCACACCAAGCAACATATTTTCGCCAAATATTGTGATAATGTTTAGCCGTCACGTCCTTCCTAGCCTTTATCAGCGTAGGAATAACCTCATCCGGAATGCCTTTTTCTGCTAGGATTCGGCGTTCAACCGCCATGCCGTCAAACGCAGCCGCGGTAAGTCTTGGAACAGACAGGGCCCCTGTTGCAACAAGTCCTGTCTTAGAGGCAGAGGCCATGGGTCCTCTGTGAGCATTTCTTGCAGCTCTGGATACCAAGTCCTTCTTGGCCAATCCGGAACAATGAGTATTGTTCTCACTCCTCTTCTTATGATTCTCAGCACCTTGGGTATGAGAGGAAGAGGAGGAAATACATAGACCGACTGGAACACCCACGGTGTCACTAGTGCGTCTACAGCTATCGCCTGAGGGTCTCTTGACCTGGCGCAATACCTCTGTAGCTTTTTGTTGAGGCGGGATGCCATCATGTCTACTTGTGGCAGTTCCCACCGACTTGCAATCTGCGTGAAGACTTCTTGATGAAGTCCCCACTCTCTCGGGTGGAGGTCGTGCCTGCTGAGGAAGTCTGCTTCCCAGTTGTCCACTCCCGGAATTATGTGATTCTCCGCCCAGCGAAGAATTCTGGTGGCTTCCGCCATCGCCACCCTGCTCCTTGTGCCGCCTTGGCGGTTTACATGACTCACTGCGGTGATGTTGTCTGACTGAATCAGCACCGATCGGTCGCGAAGCAGGGTCTCCGCTTGACGTAGGGCGTTGTATATTGCCCTTAGTTCCAGGATGTTGATGTGAAGGCAAGTCTCCTGACTTGACCACAGACCTTGGAAATTTCTTCCCTGTGTGACTGCTCCCCACCCTCGGAGGCTTGCGTCCGTGGTCACCAGGACCCAGTCCTGAATGCCGAATCTGCGGCCCTCGAGAAGGTGAGCACTCTGCAGCCACCACAGGAGAGACACCCTGGCCCTGGGGGATAGGGTGATCAGCCGATGCATTTGTAGATGTGATCCGGACCACTTGTCCAACAGATCCCATTGAAAGGCCCTCGCATGGAACCTGCCGAAGGGAATGGCCTCGTATGATGCCACCATCTTTCCCAGGACTCGCGTGCAGTGATGCACCAACACCTGTTTTGGTTTTAATAGGTCTCTGACCAGTGTCATGAGCTCCTGAGCCTTCTCCATCGGGAGATAAACCCTCTTCTGGCCTGTGTCCAGAATCATGCCCAGGAAGGGCAGACGAGTCGTAGGAATCAACTGAGACTTTGGAATATTTAGAATCCAGCCGTGCTGTTGTAACACTTCCCGAGAGCGTGCCACGCTGATCAGCAACTGCTCTATGGACCTCGCCTATATGAGGAGATCGTCCAAGTATGGGATAATTGTGACTCCTTGCCGTCGCAGGAGCACCATCATTTCCGCCATTACCTTGGTAAATATTCTCGGTGCCGTGGAGAGACCAAACGGCAACGTCTGGAATTGGTAATGACAATCCTGTATCACAAATCTGAGGTACTCAAGATGAGGTGGATAAATGGGGACATGAAGGTAAGCATCCTTTATGTCCATAGACACCATAAAATCCCCCCCTTCCAGGCTTGCGATGACCGCTCTGAGCAATTCCATCTTGAACCTGAACCTTTTCAGGTATATGTTCAGGGATTTTAAATTCAATATGGGTCTGACCGAACCGTCCGGTTTCGGTACCACAAACATGGTCGAATAATAACCCCTTCCCTGTTGCAGGAGGGGAACCTTTACCACCACCTGCTGAAGATACAATTTGTGAATTGCAGCTAACACTATTTCCATCTCTAAGGGGGAAGCTGGCAGGGCCGATTTGAGGTAACGGTGAGGGGGCATCTCTTCGAATTCCAGCTTGTATCCCTGAGACACAATCTCTATAGCCCAGGGATCCACCTGGGAGTGAACCCACTTGTGGCTGAAATTTCGGAGACGCGCCCCCACCGGGCCTAGCTCCGCCTGTGGAGCCCCAGCGTCATGCAGTGGATTTAGTGGAAGCCGGGGAGGACTTCTGTTCCTGGGAACTAGCTGTATTGTGCAGCTTCTTTCCTCTACCCCTGCCTCTGGCAAGAAAGGACGCACCTCGGACTTTCTTGCCTTTTTGTGATCGAAAGGACTGCATTTGGTAATACGGTGCTTTCTTAGGTTGTGAGGGAACATATGGCAAAAAATTTGACTTTCCAGCCGTAGCTGTGGAGACCAGGTCCGAGAGACCCTCCCCAAACAACTCCTCACCCTTGTAAGGTAAAACCTCCATGTGCCTTTTTGAGTCGGCATCTCCTGTCCATTGCCGAGTCCACAGGACCCTTCTGGCAGAAATCGACATTGCATTTATTCTAGAGCCCAGTAGGCTAATGTCTCTTTGAGCATCTCTCATATATAGGACAGCATCTTTTATATGCCCCAGGGTCAGTAATATAGTATCCTTGTCCAAGGTATCAAGTTCCTCAGATAAGGTATCTGTCCATGCTGCTACAGCACTATACATTCAGGCCGACGCAATCGCCGGCCTTAGTAAGGTACCTGAATGTGTATAAATTGACTTCAGGATACCCTCCTGCTTTCTATCCGCAGCATCTTTTAGGGTGGCCGTATCCTGTGACGGCAGGGCTACCCTCTTGGATAAGCGTGTTAAAGCTTTGTCTACCCTAGGGGAGGATTCCCAGCGTAACCTGTCCGTTGGCGGGAAAGGATACGCCATAAGCATCCGTTTGGAAATCTGCAGTTTTCTATCTGGAGATTCCCAAGCCTTTTCACATAACTCATTTAACTCATGTGAAGGGGGAAAGGTCACCTCTTGCCTTTTTTCCCCATACATATAAACCCTCTTGTCAGGGACTGGGGTTTCCTCTGTGATGTGCAACACATCTTTCATTGCTATAATCATGTAACGTATGGCTTTAGCCATTTTAGGCTGTAACTTTGCATCATCGCCATCGACACTGGAGTCAGAATCCGTGTCGATATCTGTGTCAACAATTTGGGATAGTGGGCGCTTCTGAGACCCTGACGGCCTCTGCGACATAGGATCAGGCATTGGCTGAGACCCCGGCTGTCCCAAGGCTTCAGCTTTATCCAACCTTTTATGCAAGGCAGTAACATTATCATTTAAAACCTTCCACATATCCATCCAATCGGGTGTCGGCGCCGGCGACCCCACATTCATTTGTTCCCGCTGTTTCCACATAGCCTTCCTCGTCAAACATGCCGACACAAGCGTACCGACACACCACACACACACAGGGGATGCTCTATTTGAAGACAGTTCCCCCACAAGGCCTTTTGGAGAGACAGAGAGAGAGTATGCCAGCACACACCCCAGCGCTATATGTCCCAGGAATCACACAGTAACTTACTGTTAACCCAGTAGCTGCTGTATATACTGTTTTTGCGCCAAATTTATGTGCCCCCCCCTCTCTTTTTACCCTCTTCTACCGTGATTCTGCAGGGGAGAGCCTGGGGAGCTTCCTCTCAGCGGAGCTGTGGAGAGAAAATGGCTCTGGTGAGTGCTGAGGAAGAAGCCCCGGCCCCTCAGCGGCGGGCTTCTGTCCCGCGTTTCTGTGTAAAAATATGGTGGGGGCCCATGCATATATACAGTGCCCAACTGTATATATGCCCACTTTTGCCAAGAGGTCTCTAATTGCTGCCCAGGGCGCCCCCCCTGCGCCCTGCATCCTACAGTGACCGGAGTATGTGGGTTTAGTGTGGGAGCAATGGCGCACAGCTGCAGTGCTGTGCGCTACCTCATATGAAGACTGGAGTCTTCTGCCGCCGATTTCGAAGTCTTCTTGCTTCTGTCACCGGCTTCTGTCTTCCGGCTCTGCGAGGGGGACGGCGGCGCGGCTCCGGGATCGGACGACCAAGGGTGCGATCCTGTGTACGATCCCTCTGGAGCTAATGGTGTCCAGTAGCCTAAGAAGCAGGACCTATCTTCAGTGAGTAGGGCTGCTTCTCTCCCCTCAGTCCCACGTAGCAGAGAGTCTGTTGCCAGCAGATCTCTCTGAAAATAAAAAAACCTAACAAAATACTTTCTTTTTAGCAAGCTCAGGAGAGCTCACTAAGTAGCACCCAGCTCGTCCGGGCACAGATTCAAACTGAGGTCTGGAGGAGGGACATAGAGGGAGGAGCCAGAGCACACCAGTATCCAAATTCTTTCTTAGTGCGCTGTCTCCTGCGGAGCCCATCTATTCCCCATGGTCCTTACGGAGTTCCCAGCATCCACTAGGACGTTAGAGAAACCAAACGTAAATTCAGGGAAAGAATGGTGGCCCATAGATCAGCCATAAAGGCTGCAATTGAGAATGGTTATAGTGAGCTCGACATTTTAGTGAGGCACATCATAATGTACCTAGTTTACGTTATCGCATGATCGATAACGTTCCACCTCTAAAAAGAGGGGGTGATCGGGATGAGATATTAATAAAAACAGGAAAATGAGTGGATCCATTGCTTGGACGTTGTCCAGCCTAGGGGTCTTAATGAAATGTTTACATTATCTTGCTTTTAACCTTTTTTTGATTAGGCTTCTATGTATGTTACCTATTAGTACTTCAATGTGGTTCTTTTTCTATAATGAGGCATTTACCATACAGAGTCTATATAGCGTTTAGATAAATGTTGATCAATTGTTATTCTAGCGCTTAGAGACAACCTGGTTGCTATGGTGATGGTACACTATGATGGTAGACGTGCGTCGCATCAATACACGATGACGTCATTTGTGCGGGACACCGCCGGAGCTCCGGCACAAACAGCAGTCATGCTTCCACATGGTGACGGGTATAAAGTACTGGTAAGTTGTATATACATGTGTTTTCTGCATCCTTAAGACAATCTGACAATAGATTGAATTGATACACGTTGGCTATAAATTATGTATATTCCCAGTGCAGCACCTTTGTTCTACTGTATTTCCCCTTGTGAGGGCACCGGGAGCAGTTATCCATCGTTTTATGGAGTGCCGGTCCCACATTCGTGTGTGTGTGTGTGTGTGTGTGTGTGTGTGTGTGTGTGTGTGTGTGTGTGTCTATTTTTTTCTAAAAGCCATAAAGGTTAAATGAAGCTAGTCTGTATGCATTTCATTTGTTTTATTACCTGGACGCCAGGGCTGACAGGAACTGGATACATCATATTTGGTGCAAAACAAACTGGCTGTGTATATACAGGGGTTGGCTGCTGATGTCCCACCATTGAAGGACTCGGCTGAGCTTGTGGTCGAGGTGAGGTTGGTGTTGTAGAAGGCTTGGGCTGTTGTGAAGAAAAAGAAAAATACCCTGTAAATAAAATACCCAGATCCATAGCAGTAAACTATGAACGATTGAGGCCTGTAACATGGAGAGATTTGCAACGATGTACAGTAGTATTATGGGTAGCAATGGACACAATAAAGGTAATTTAGCAGTTTTATAGCTCGACTTTTAAGAACAGTTGTACCTTAAAAAAGCATTGTTTAGATTGAATAGTGTAAATATTTATAAACACCGTGATTTCTAAAGGGCCCTACACATTAGGCGATATGCCGCCGAGGTGGCAGACAGCCCCATAGCAATGCATGCTAATATGGACGAGATTGTCCATATTGGCCTGCATGTATAAGCAACCCGGCACCAACGATGAACGAGCGCGAGGCCGTGCTTCGTTCATCGTTGGTGCCTACACACTGAAAAGATATGAACGCCTACACATTAGGAGGCATCAATGAAAGATATGAACGTTCTCGTTCATATCTTTCATTGATGCAGCCTAATGTGTAGGGCCTATAAGCCATATTCTGAATAACCATTTTGTGTCTATAGGAAGGAGAACAGACCACAAAAAAAAAAAAAAACACAAAAAAAAAACAACAGGCAATTACTTGAGCATATGATCGTGGGTTGAACTCCTTAGCATTTGGATTTAGAGTAGATTTCCGTACTTGACTGAAAGGAAAAAGAAAAGAAAAAATAAAGTTAGTTATTCAAAAGATCAGAGGCAATAATAAACATAAAAAAACAAAAATAGGATTTTGGTACTTACCAGGTAAATCCTTTTCTTTGAATCCATAGGGGGCACTGGAGTACTCTTGGGATATGGACGGCTTAGCAGGAACAAAGGCACTGAATATTTAAATTTAGAACTCTCCACCCCTCCATATCCCCGAGTACCTCAGTGTACTACCTCAGTGTTTTTTACTGAGCCGAACAGGAACTAGAGAGAGGTTGACAATGGAGAATTCTTATAACATAACGGACAACAACAAAGTTGACACATAACGTTACTGCCAACGAAACAGTTGACACCATAACCGATAGAACTTTATAATTTGAACCAGTCGGTGAAAATGTGTTACCATAAGATCCCCTGAGCTTAATACAACCCAGGTAAAACTGCTCTGGGTGGGCGTCCAGTGCCCCCTATGGATTCAAAGAAAAGGATTTACCTGGTAAGTACCAAAATCCTATTTTCTTTTTCATCCACTAGGGGTCACTGGAGTACTCTTGGGACGTACCAAAGCTTCCCCCGTGGGCGGGAGAGCTGTTTGACACCTGTAACACTAGGCGGCCAAAGCTAGATGCTGATGCCGCAAACGTATCAAACTTGTAACAGCGCACAAACGTGTGCACTGAAGACCATGTAGCCGCACGGTCAAGCTGTGTTGTAGAAGCTCCACGACCAGCTGGCCATGACGTTCCCACAGAACCTGTGGGATGAGCTATTACTGATGTAGGCGACTGTAACTTAGCCTTAAGGTAAGCCTGACGTATAGTCAGTTTTATCCATCTGGATAAGGTCTGCTGAGAAGCTGGCCAGCCCCACTTGGCAGCATCATAGAGAACAAACAACGTATCCGTATTACGAACTGTAGACGTTCGGGACATATAAACGCGTAATGCGCGTACCACATTCAGAATTCTAGAATGTGCTGTCAACACAGGAACCACTATTGGTTGATTGATGTGAAAAGATGACACTAGCTTTGGTAAGAAATCGGAAATCGTCTGAAGTTACGCTCGGTCATCAGGAAACACCAAATACGGTGGCTTGCAAGACAAGGCACCCAAATTTGAAAAACGCCTTGCCGAAGCTAAGGCTAGAAGAAAAAACGTTTTCCAAGTCAGAAACTTAATATCCACTTGCTGTAAGGGTTCAAAATATGAAGACTGTAAGAAATCTGAACCCAAATTCAAGTCCCATGGCGCTGTAGGTGGGATAAAATAAGAATTTACTTACCGATAATTCTATTTCTCGTAGTCCGTAGTGGATGCTGGGAACTCCGTAAGGACCATGGGGAATAGCGGCTCCGCAGGAGACAGGGCACATCTAAAGAAAGCTTTAGGATCACCTGGTGTGCACTGGCTCCTCCCCCTATGACCCTCCTCCAAGCCTCAGTTAGGATACTGTGCCCGGACGAGCGTACACAATAAGGAAGGATTTTGAATCCCGGGTAAGACTCATACCAGCCACACCAATCACACTGTACAACTTGTGATCTGAACCCAGTTAACAGCATGATAATAGAGAAGCCTCTATAAAAGATGGCTCACTACAACAATAACCCGAATTTTTTGGTAACAATAATTATGTACCAGTATTGCAGACAATCCGCACTTGGGATGGGCGCCCAGCATCCACTACGGACTACGAGAAATAGAATTATCGGTAAGTAAATTCTTATTTTCTCTGACGTCCTAGTGGATGCTGGGAACTCCGTAAGGACCATGGGGATTATACCAAAGCTCCCAAACGGGCGGGAGAGTGCGGATGACTCTGCAGCACCGAATGAGAGAACTCCAGGTCCTCCTCAGCCAGGGTATCAAATTTGTAGAATTTTACAAACGTATTTGCTCCTGACCAAGTAACTGCTCGGCAAAGTTGTAAAGCCGAGTCCCCTCGGGCAGCTGCCCAAGATGAGCCCACCTTCCTTGTGGAGTGGGCATTTTAAGATTTTTGGCTGTGGCAGGCCTGCCACAGAATGTGCAAGCTGAATTGTACTACAAATCCAACGAGCAATCGTCTGCTTAGAAGCAGGAGCACCCAGTTTGTTGGGTGCATACAGGATAAACAGCGAGTCAGATTTTCTGACTCCAGCCGTCCTGGAAACATATATTTACAGGGCCCTGACCACGTCAAGCAACTTGGAATCCTCCAAGTCCTTAGTAGCCGCAGGTACCACAATAGGTTGCTTCATGTGAAATGCAGAAACCACCTTAGGTAGAAATTGAGGACAAGTCCTCAATTCTGCCCTGTCAGAATGAAATATTAAATAAGGGCTTTTATATGATAAAGCCGCCAATTCTGACACACGCCTGGCTGAAGCCAGGGCTAACAGCATCGTCACCTTCCATGTGAGATATTTTAAGTCCACAGTGGTGAGTGGTTCAAACCAATGTGACTTTAGGAAACTCAACACAACCTTGAGATCCCAAGGTGCCACTGGAGGCACAAAAGGAGGCTGTATATGCAGTACCCCTTTTACAAATGTCTGAACTTCAGGCACTGAAGCCAGTTCCTTTTGGAAGAAAATCGACAGGGCCGAAAATTGAACCTTAATGGACCCTAATTTTAGGCCCATAGACAGTCCTGTTTGCAGGAAATGGAGGAAACGACCCAGTTGAAATTCCTCTGTAGGGGCCTTCTTGGCCTCCCACCACGCAACATATTTTCGCCAAATGCGGTGATAATGTTTTGCGGTTACGTCCTTCCTGGCCTTGACCAGGGTAGGGATGACTTCATCTGGAATGCCTTTTTCCTTTAGGATCCGGCGTTCAACCACCAAGCCGTCAAACGCAGCCGCGGTAAGTCTTGGAACAAACAAGGCCCATGCTGGAGCAGGTCCTTTCTTAGAGGTAGAGGCCACGGTTCGTCCGTGAGCATCACTTGAAGTTCCGGATACCAAGTTCTTCTTGGCCAATCCGGAGCCACGAGTATCGTTCTTACTCCCCTTTGCCGTATAATTCTCAGTACTTTTGGTATGAGAGGCAGAGGAGGGAACACATACACTGACTGGAACACCCACGGTGTTACCAGAGCGTCCACAGCTATTGCCTGAGGGTCTCTTGACCTGGCGCAATACCTGTCCAGTTTTTTGTTGAGGCGGGACGCCATCATATCCACCTTTGGTTTTTCCCAACGGTTCACAATCATGTGGAAGACTTCTGGATGAAGTCCCCACTCTCCCGGGTGTAGATCGTGTCTGCTGAGGAAGTCTGCTTCCCAGTTGTCCACTCCCGGAATGAACACTGCTGACAGTGCTATCACATGATCTTCCGCCCAGCGAAGAATCCTTGCAGCTTCTGCCATTGCCCCCCTGCTTCCCGTGCCGCCCTGTCTGTTTACGTGGGCGACTGACGTGATGTTGTCCGATTGGATCAATACCGCCTGACCCTGAAGCAGGGGTTTCGCTTGACTTAGGGCATTGTAAATGGCCCTTAGTTCCAGAATGTTTATATGAAGAGATGTCTCCAGGCTTGACCATAAGCCCTGGAAATTCCTTCCCTGTGTGACTGCTCCCCAGCCTCGCAGGCTGGCATCCGTGGCCACCAGGACCCAGTCCCGAATGCCGAATCTGCGGCCCTCTAGAAGATGAGCACTCTGCAACCACCACAGGAGGGATACCCTTGTCCCCGGTGACAGGGTTATCCGCTGAAGCATCTGAAGATGCGACCCGGACCATTTGTCCAGTAGGTTCCACTGGAAAGTCTTGCGTGGAATCTGCCGAATGGGATTGCTTCGTAGGAAGCCACCATTTTTACCCAGAACCCTTGTGCATTGATGCACTGAGACTTGGTTCGGTTTTAGGAGGTTCCTGACTAGCTCGGATAACTCCCTGGCTTTCTCCTCCGGGAGAAACACCTTCTTTCTGGACTGTGTCCAGGATCATCCCTAGGAACAGAAGACAAGTCGTCGGAACCAGCTGCGATTTTGGAATATTGAGAATCCAATCGTGCTGCCGCAACACTACCTGAGATAGTGCTACACCGACTTCCAAATGTTCCCTGGATCTTACCCTTATCAGGGAATCGTCCAAGTAAGGGATAACTAAAATTTCCTTCCTTCGAAGGGATATCATTTCGGCCATTACCTTGGTAAAGACCCGGGGTGCCGTGGACCATCCCTACGGCAGCGTCCGAACTGATAGTGACAGTTCTGTACCATAACCTGAAATACCCTTGGTGAGAAGGGTAAATTTTGACATGAAGGTAAGCATCCTTGATGTCCCGAGACATCATGTAGTCCCCTTCTTCCAGGTTTGCAATCACTGCTCTGAGTGACTCAATTTTGAATTTGAACCTCTGTATGCAAGTGTTCAAAGATTTTAGATTTTAAAATCGGTCTCACCGAGCCGTCTGGCTTCGGTACCACAATAGTGTGGAATAATACCCCGTTCCCTGTTGCAGGAGGGGTATGTTGATTATCACCTGCTGGGAATACAGCTTGTGAATGGTTTCCAAAACTGCCTCCCTGTCAGCGGGAGACGTCGGTAAAACAGACCTTTGGAAACGGCGAGGGGGATACGTCTCGAATTCCAATTTGTACCCCTGAAATATTACCTGAAGGATCCAGGGGTCTACTTGCGAGTGAGCCAACTGCGCACTGAAATTCATTGAGAACGGGACCCCACCGTGCCTGAACTTGTAAAGCCCTAGCGTCATACTGAGGGCTTGGCAGAGGCGGAAAAGAGTTTCTGTTCCTTGAAACTGGCTGATCTCTGCAGCCATTTTCCTCTCCCTCTGTCACGAGCAGAAAAGAGGAACCCTTTTGTCCGCTTGCCAACCAGGACTGCGCCTGATAATACGGCGTCTTATTTTGAGAGGCGACCTGGGGTACATCCCCTTTTTTGTTAAGGCAATACTTCCAAATGCCGTTTGGAATCCGCATCACCTGACCACTTTACTGGTATAATTGGACAACGCACTTATACTTGATGCCAGTCGGCAAATATTCCGCTGTGCATCATGCATATATAGAAATGCATCTTTTAATTGCTCTATAGGCAATAATATACTGTCCTTATCTAGGATATCAAATTTCCAGTCAGGGAATCCGACCACGCCAACCCAGCACTGCACATCCAGGCTGAGGCGATTGCTGGTCGCAGTATAACACCAGTATGTGTGTAAATACATTTTAGGATACCCTCCTGCTTTCTATCAGCAGGATCCCTAAGGGCGGCCATCTCCAGAGAGGGTAGAGCCCTTGTTCTTACAAGCGTGTGAGCGCCTTATCCCCCCTAGGGGGTGTTTCCCAACGCACCCTAACCTCTGGCGGGAAAAGGTATACTGCCAATAACTTTTTAGAAATTATCAATTGTTATCGGGGGGAAACCCACGCATCATCACACACCTCATTTTATTTCTCAGATTCAGGAAAACTACAGGAAGTTTTTCCTCACCAAACATAATACCCCTTTTTTTTTGGTGGTATTTATATTATCAGAAGAGTGTAAACTTTTTCCATTGCCTCAATCATGCAATGTGTGGCCCTATTGGAAATCACGGTTGTCTCTTCACCGTCGACACAGGAGTCAGTATCCGTGTCGGCGTCTGTATCTGAGGTAACGGGCGCTTTAGAGCCCCTGTATGAGACGTCTGGACATGCACAAGCTGAGTAGCCGGCTGTCTCATGTCAACCACTGTCTTTTATACAAAGCTGACACTGTCACGCAATTTCAACAGTACATCCACTCAGGTGTCGACCCCCCAGGGGGTGACAACACTATTACAGACACTCTACTCCGTCTCCTCATCATTTTTCTCCTCATACATGTCGACACAAACGTACCGACACACAGCACACACACAGGGAATGCTCTGATAGAGGACAGGACCCCACTAGCCCTTTGGGGAGACAGAGGGAGAGTTTGCCAGCACACACCAGAGCGCTATATATATACAGGGATAACCTTATATAAGTGTTTTTCCCTTTATAGCTGCTGTATTGTTTATACTGCGCCTAATTTGTGCCCCCCTCTCTTTTTTAACCCCTTTCTGTAGTGTAGTGACTGCAGGGGAGAGCCAGGGAGCTTCCCTCCAACTGAGCTGTGAGGGAAAATGGCGCCAGTGTGCTGAGATAGGCTCCGCCCCTTTCTCGGCGTCCTTATCATCCGTTTTCTTGTATGTTTCGGCAGGGGTTAAATGCATCCATATAGCCCAGGAGTTATATGTGATGCATTTATTTTAGCCATAAAAGGTTTTCTATCGATTTATTGCGTCTCAGGGCGCTGCCCCCCCAGCGCCCTGCACCCTCCGTGACCGGAGTGTGAAGTGTGCTGAGAGCAATGGCGCACAGCTGCGGTGCTGTGCGCCTACCTTTATCTGAAGACAGGAAAGTCTTCTGCCGCCGATTTTTCCGGACCTCTTCGCTCTTCTGGCTCTGTAAGGGGGCCGGCGGCGCGGCTCCGGTGACCCATCCAGGCTGAACCTGTGATCGTCCCTCTGGAGCTAATGTCCAGTAGCCTAAGAAGCCCAATCCACTCTGCACGCAGGTGAGTTCGCTTCTTCTCCCCTTAGTCCCTCGATGCAGTGAGCCTGTTGCCAGCAGGTCTCACTGAAAATAATAAACCTAAACTAAAACTTTCACAAAGAGCTCAGGAGAGCCCCTAGTGTGCACCCTTCTCGTCGGGCACAGAAAATCTAACTGAGGCTTGGAGGAGGGTCATAGGGGGAGGAGCCAGTGCACACCAGGTGATCCTAAAGCTTTCTTTAGATGTGCCCTGTCTCCTGCGGAGCCGCTATTCCCCATGGTCCTTACGGAGTTCCCAGCATCCACTAGGACGTCAGAGAAATAGAGGCTGTACTCTGAGAACACCCTGCAGAAAAGTGTGTACCGACGGCAATAGAGCCAATCGTCTTTGAAAATAAATTGACAACACAGATACCTGCACCTTCAGTGTAGATAAACGCAGTCCTCCATCCAACCCCGTCTGTAAAAATAACAGAATACGGGTAACTTGAAAAATGATGTCGGAAACTTCCGAGCTTCACACCAACCTATATAGGCACGCCAAATTCTGTAATAATGAGCTGCCGTAACCGGCTTCCTAGCCCGTAACATGGTTGGTATAACCGATACTATAATGCCCTCTCTTTCTTCTGAAGAGGGCGGTCTCAACAACCACCTCGTCAACCGCAGCCGCGCTAAATAGGGGTAAAAGAACGGCCCCTGTTGTAACGGGTTGGACGTAGTATGAGCGGCCAAGGATCGTCTGCGAGTAGTCCTCGGAGATTCGAGAACCAAACTCTCCGAGACCCATGAGATATCACTAGTATGACTGTGACGGACTCTCTTATGATCCGTTTTAGCAACGGAGAAAACCGCGGAAAACGGTGGAAACAGATACACGAGGCTGTACGGCCACGCGATTGTGAGAGCATCCACCGCCCCTGCCCTTGGGAACGGTCGTTCTGGACACATAGTGGGCGTTTGTAATTGTGGCGAGATGCCATCATGTCCACCTGAGGGTAACCCCACCTGTGGACCAACCTGTGAAACACCTCTGGATTTAATGCCCAGTCTCCTGGATGAAAATCCCGACGGCTGAGATCATCTGTCTAACAGATGTCCACTCCCGGAATGAACCCAGTCTACAATATCACCTTGTGGTATTCTGGGCAATTGAGGATTCGAGCTACTTCCCGCATTGCCATGCGGCTTCTCGTTCCTCCCTGGTTTTTGTGTATGCGACTGCCGTCGCGTTGTGTGACTAGCCTTGGACAGTCTGAGAGCGAAGCATGTAGTGCATAGTAAATTGCACGGAGTTCCAGGACCTTTATAGACAGCAAGCTGTCGCTGACCATTTTAAACTACAACTCCACAACCTCTGAGACTCTCGCCCAGAGTAGAGACACCCTCGCCCCCCTGTGGGATACGCGAGTGAAAACCTCCGAACTGAAGCGCTTCGAAATCCCATCATTGTTCCTAATAGGCGAATACACCAATGTACCGATAGTGTGCGTGGCTTGAGCACTAATTGTACCAGATGGCGTATAATCTGTTCTTTCTGGTGTAGTAGGTAAATTCTTTGATTTACCGTATCTGGAATCATACCTAGGAATTGACGTCGTTAACCGGAATTAGATGCGATTGTTTTTGAACTTGACACTGCAACCGTGGTGTACGTTAGCAGCGCAAGTAGGAGGAGCATCTGTTGAGACGGAGCTCTTATGAGCAGATCGTCTAAGTATGGAACGATTGTCACTGCCAGGGATCTGAGATGAGCTATCATCACACACATCACTTTGGTGAATACCCGAGGTGCTGACAAGAGGCCAAACGGTAGAACCTGAAACGGTTAATGGTAGTGGCGTATTGCAAAACACAAGAACCTGTGATGAGGTGACCAAACCGGAATGGGTAAATACGCATTCTGGAGATCAAGCGCAATCATGCAATCTTGTGGCTCCAAATATGCAAATACTAACTGCAGAAAATCCATTTTCAATCTGTAGTAAGTGACTTGCTGATTGAGACTGCGACGGAGCCCTCCGGCTTCGGTACCACAAACAGACGGGAATAATAACCCTGACTTTGTTGGTGTACCAGACCTGGAAATAAAAACTGCTGAAACCAGCAGAGACTGAATGGCAACGTGCCAAAACGCCTTATTTCGTCCGACAGAGGCAGTCTTGTCTTTTAACCCTAAATAGCGGATACATCCATGAGTGGATGGCTGGAAACCCGGCAAATGTAACGTGTCAAGGCGCGCTTCCACAATCGGAAATTCGAGATGGGCTGAGAGCCCGTCAAGCCACTGGCTTGTTGTGACTTTAGCGCCCTGGCGTTACAAGGCGCGACTGTTTTTGTACCACCGCCTTGAAAAGACTGAAGTCTTAAAGCTTTAAACGCCGGACCAGAGTATTTCTGATATCGGAGGAGGCATTTTGTCAAATTTAGGACCAAACAACTTCTGGCCTTGTAGTGCTGAAACTAGCGACGATGAAAAACGAGAAGCAAGGTAACAGGCGGCAGCAGACGCTGTACCGAGATACTCAGCAGCTTCTCATTAACAATAAGTATAAAGTGATCGTCATTGTTTCCATACACAGAGCGCCCCAGTGACCCAAATGTATCTTGGGTCTTTATAAGGTTTGGCACAGACGAATTCACCAATAAGGGATTCTCCAATTTAGAGGTCACTGTGTGGACACTGGTAAATAGCCTTAAATCTTAGTGAGATATCCTAAGTAAGAAACCCATTGAAGATCTGTCGTTTATTAAATACGACGGATTAGATGTTAGAGGCTCCTTATTCTCTGTAAATTTCAGAGACTGACTCACTGGTCATTAGCAATGTGCCCTCCTCACTCGTATTTAGCGCTGTGAGATTTGACATAGAATTGTCAGGTCTGCCACATAGAAGAAATGTGTAAATTATAAGATCAGTTAAATTAACACCCTCCGTAATAGCTGTCGGAGTAACTTTTGAGACTCTGATCTTACCGCTCCTGTCGAGCAGAGTCAATTTGAATTGCCAATGCTTAACATAGGATCTGGGAATGAACCGGCTTCCTGAAAACCTACAAAACATAGTGAACATGTGGTAGATTTATGTCCAGACATTGTTTAAAAGCCTTTTTAGTCTGTGCTGGAGCCTTACTCCTTATGCAGACAGACAACACAATAGCCAAAGGACAGACACTTGCACGACTCAGTAAAATTATTATCTTAAGGTGTGTAATATATATCTATCTACTTATGGCCGAAATGCAGTTCACATGGCCAGCCTATGTGAAACCTGAACCAAAATTCACACTAACACCCATGCGCCTCCGGTGGCGTAGAGATGTAGGGCAGGAATGTTCTGGAATTACAAACTGGAAGAAACAGGAAGCATGGTTAAAATGGCCCCCATGCCATGCTGACACTGATAATCACAGGACAAGTTACAATTGCTTTAGTGTTAATATAGGCTCAATAGCCTATTATACAGTGATAATCACAGGCAGGGTACAATACATGCTCTAGTGTTAATATAGGCTCAATAGCCTATTATACAGTGAAAATCACAGGCAATTTACAATACAAGCCTCCAGTGTTAATATAGGCTCAATAGCCTATTATACAGTGAAAATCACAGGCAGTTTACAATACAAACCTCCAGTGTTAATATAGGCTCAATAGCCTATTATACAGTGAAAATCACAGGCAGTTTACAATACAAGCCTCCAGTGTTAATATAGGTTCAATAGCCTATTATACAGTGAAAATCACAGGCAGTTTACAATACATGCCTCCAGTTAATATAGTTATATAGGTATGGCAGCCCTTTACATACCCTTGCCGCTGTAATCAGCCCGATTACACCCCCCCCCCCCCTTCCCCCTGTACTCCCTGTAGCGCTGTGTCTCAGCGGGGAGCGCCGGAAAGGCTTTGCAGGGAGGCGAGGGACAACTCTTGCTGAGCAGCGGAGGTCGGCTGCCCGGAGCGGTGCGGTTCTCACCCTCTCAGCTACCGCATTGACGGAGCGTCCCGGACGGTGCTGGGCGGCCGGACGGAGCGGCCGGACGGAGCGGCTGGTGCGGGCGTACGGCGGCATTACAACACTGACCCACACAGCGGGGCGGCAGCCTGCGCTGACCGCCCCGTTTCCCCAGCCTACCTTGTTGTAGGGAGGCTGCGACGGCTCTGTATCTTCCGGTCATGGCTGAGACGGGGCTTCTATTTGTAAGCTCCGTTCAGCTCTCCAGGTCATGGCTGAGACGGGGCTTCTATGTGTAAGCTCCGTCCAGCTGTTGCAGGAGCAGAGGGCTGCCTGTGGCTGTGAGGGTGCTCTTTGTGAGGACCGACACGCCATGCGCTGCCCGTCCAGCGGCACTATCCCGGACCCATGTTTTTCCAGAAACTGGGAAGGGATGTGCTATTGTAAAAAGTAAAAATGAAAAATTAATAAAATCTTCCACAAAGTGTGGGAACTCCCACAAGCCTTGTTAGTGCTGTGAGCACAGAAAAAACACTGAGGTAGTACACTGAGGTACTCGGGGATATGGAGGGGTGGAGAGTTCTAAATTTAAATATTCAGTGCCTTTGTTCCTGCTAAGCCGTCCATATCCCAAGAGTACTCCAGTGACCCCTAGTGGATGAAAAAGAAAAGTCATTAAAAAATAAAAAGTTTCAACCATATTGGTGAGGGATGTGCAACAAGTTTCTGGATGTGCAGTGCATGGGTAGAAACTCTGTATGGTTGTGAACTGTAATCTCTGACTAGAGTTCTTGTGAAATACTGAGGCACAGAACCGTATATAAGCAACACTGCTCAATGACATTCTCTGCATGTTCACTTCCTTCACAAACTCATTATGGAGCTCTACAGAGGCCACATATATCCAAGATCTTCTAGGACTACAAGAGTGGTCCTCGACAGTAGGAGAGTTTCGACTAACTGCAAGCGGCTTTTAGGGGAGGAAGCACCATCCCAAACCACTGTGTGAGTGGTTTGCAGAATTTCAGCACAGTAGACAGTCTACGGAAGACTAGGAGTTCTGTGGCCGACCTGTATCTTTTATCACAGAGGACAACGTTGCTGCCGTGCGTGCTATAGTTGAGGTAGATGCCAGGGTGACAGTGGCCCAGCTAGAGAAGGAGATAGACATCTTATCGGGATTCATCCGCTTAATGCTACATGAAAAGCTTGGTCTGAGCAAGGTTTCTACACGCTGGGTGACTCATCAGCCGATTAGAGGGCACAAGGCAGCTCGGGTGACTTAGTGCAACATGCTGGTCTGGCTTTATGGTGGTCACTCAACGTCTTTCTGGGAGATCAGTGGCGATGAAGCCTGGATTTACAATTTCAACCCTGAGTGTACCCCAGTTGGAGGTGCACTGCCACAGAAATTCCAACGTGAGTACAGTGTGGAGAAGCAGATGGTTGTTTCTGTGGCCAAGACTGGTCATGTAGCTAGTGTCACTGGGGACTGGAACGCCAACCAATGCCTGCCTTAAGTGCTGGAAGCAATTTACAGGCGCCGTCCAAGAACTCACACTCATAGTGCCCTCCATCAAAACGAGTACAGGAAAGTGGGCATCCACCATACAGTCCAGACCTGGCCTCTTGCAACTTTGTGCACCCACAAATCAAGCACAAGATGCATGGTATTCTATTTGAGTAACCGGAAGCTGCAAGAGACCTTCATCCGGCATGTAGAAAATATGTCTGCTTCGGCCTTGTCCAGCTGCTTCACCAAGTGGTTTGAGCACATGCAACTGCATAAACTTCTCTAGCGAATAATTTAAAAGTAAAATCCTCACCTTCTTTGTAAATAAAATACTTTTTATGCATCTGGAAACGTATTGCACACCCCTCATACAGTATACTGAATTCCCAGGCACTTAGAAATGTGTAAGTTGTACACAAATTAAAAAAGCAGATCTATAAAAAAGCTTTTAAAAACTAAATTTCTTCAAATTATATTTGTTGCTAGAACAATCAAATATTTCAGAGGGTACTTCGGATGGGTGTGGTATGGTATGCCGGCGGCCGGGCTCCCGGCGGCCAGCATACCGGCGCCGGAAGCCCGAACACCGGCATACCGACAGCGTGGCGAGCGCAAATGAGCCCCTTGCGGTCTCCCTCCGGGGGAGGGGGGCCATGGACCGCCACGAGGGAGAAATACTGTTGGTATGCCGGCTGTCGGGATTCCGGCGCCGGTATACTGTACGCCGGGATCCTGACAGTCGGCAACCTTAAGACCACCCCTTCGGATAGTTGGATGCATTGCTATTTTGATACCGTTAGCATTAACAGCTTGTTCACATTAAACAATTGCTATGCACTGTCAATGCGATGCATACAATCCTGTGCTAATCCTGTATTTCAGTGCAAGTGCAGCAAGTCTGTATGTCACAACGTGCTGTATGGTCATTTTGTAATTCACATCAATTGCATAACTGTATATACAGAGCATCGCAAGTTGCATGATATGGTAATGATCAGACCACTTTTACTCCATACAGAGCCACTCTTCTGAACATTATTTGAATGGTGAACTATGCAGCATCAAAATGCAACCCAAACACCACAAGGCTGAAAGTCTCTAGTTAGAAACGGCAAGATAGTGTTTACAAGAAACTTATGAAGCAGATTCATTGCTACAGACATCAGCGCATACAGCATGGAGTAGAAGAAACTGAATGCCAACTTTAGAGGATAAGAAAAGAAAAAAAATTAATATGCAAAACTCAAATATGTAAAATATGGTGGTGAGCACAACAATCACAAAGCCAAGAGGGAGGTTTATTCAAATCTTCAAAAGAGGAAACATGGAGATGCTGCCCATAGCAATTAATCAAACTCTAGCTATCATTTATCTAGTGCAGTCGTTCACAAACTGTGTGCCGTGGCTCCCTAGGGTGCCTCAAGACAGTTGCAGGGGTGCCTTGGATTGGTGGTCCAAGACCAATTCAAATTATTTATGGTCAATATAATAGGCAAAACTAGTGCTGCTGGCTGTCAGTCATAAAATATTGGAACAAACAGAAGCAAATCTTGTCCCTCACCACACAATTGAGCCTAAGGATGCCATATAAATACAATTTACTTAATGTAATATTTCTTTCTAAATTTCTCAATGAGAAATTTTTGGCCTAGGGGTGCCGTGAAAATTTTTTTCTGATACTCTAGGGCGCCGTGATTCAAAAAAGTTTGGAAGCCACTGATCTAGTGTATTCCTTAAAAAAATGGCAAACATCTGATTGGTTGCTATGGGCAATACCCCTACTTTCATCTATAGATTTTTACCACCAACATAACATTTTTATAGAGTTTTTACATTCTGTTTTGATAAATCTCCCCCCTAAATCAATGAAGGATTGCCCCAATAAAAACACAATTTGCACCAAATGTTAGATACTACTCGTTTGTGCAGTTCATTTAATTGAACAAGGGGAGGACTATACAGGACAGCTTGGCAGAAAGTCACTTACTCTGTAGCATTTTCCTTTTTGTCTTCCTTGTCCTCTCTATCCTGTTTGCCGGGTCCTGAGGTCTGTACACCTTGTGATGTAACCTCTGGGCCTCTCTTCGGCTCAGTACCACTACTGCTAATGACTGGGGAGATGCTAGGGCTGCTTGGTTTACTGCTACTATTGCTCGTTGGTGCATTACTACCACTTTCACTGGTTGACTCCTTGGAGTTTGAATCAAACTTTTCCTTCAAAAGCTCTCGGGGCTTCTCCATGTTATCACGGTTTTTGGCGAGAAGTTGATCCATGGCTTCAGGACTAGAACTAGACTGTAACTACACAGAAGATAATCAGTAATTAGATGTATAGTAATTAGCATAATGACATGATTAAAAGCGGTTGCATGCAACACAAATGGTCAGTTTTACTCTGTACAGTTTTAAAAATACACACTGTACTTACCCTGAAGTCATTTTTAAACTTCTTTAAATCATCAAGTTGCTTTCTTTGCTCTGAAGCCATGGGAGATACTACTTAAAAATGAATAAAAATCAATCAGAAGACACTTTAGACAATTAAACAACTGAAATGTTTAACAATTGCAAAGAAAGATCAAAAAATGGGCTGCTCTTATCTGAATGTAAAATATATTCATACAACATGCATTATACAAGCTGAACTGTGGGACACACCACCACTTGGGATGCTAGAGTATTCCCAACTTACAGTATGGGACTAATCAAAACTGAAAATTTGAGAGGCGTTCCCCAAACGGCTAAACTGAACGATAAAAATTCCTAAACATGCATAACAAATTCAGATGTGTTTTTCATTCAGTGAATTCTTCACATAGGATACGTATTAAAATAGTATATATGTACAGTACCTTTGTTGTCAGATTTGCTAAAACTAGAAGATTCATTTTGTTTGATAGACTCTCTGTTTCCAGCTGGAGAATTTTGCCTCTGATCTTGTAATCTTGAGTCCTTGGCTAAAGAATAATAAAAAAAAAAGAAAAAGAAAAAAAAAAGAGTTAAAGTTTAACTCCAAATAAAAAAATGTTTGAAAGGAAAATGCTGTAAAGCTGTCAGCATCAGTGAGACCCAAGGTGGTGTAGTGAGGCAGGTGGTGATGTATAGACCTCACGCGTGCACCACTCCCTGTAAGAAGAAAATCTACTAAATGCTGAAACAATCAGCAAAGCAAAGTCTCAAACCCCTGTCCAGCCTTCCAAGACTGTTAGTATACAAGACAACTGAAAAGCAGAACAAGATTTTCCTCACCCTGTGATAATTCTAAGACCACTTTCAAACATGTGACAATCACAGAGTTAGAGAAATTTTATTGGACAATGGCTTCAGCAGCTATGCTGTTTGCAGCCAGTCATTCTTAATCTTGGAGAAGAAATGACATATGATTTAATAGGTTGTGTGAACAATCATCTGAATGTTTACAGCCAGTCATTCTTAATCTTGGAGAAGAAATGACATATGATTTAATAGGTTGTGTGAACAATCATCTGAATGCCTACTTAATGCATTCTTAAGAATCGAAGAATTGCAACTAGAGGGAACAGATTTTTTTTTTCACAAACCATTTTATTGAAGGAATTTTTTGCTTTTGAGGACATAAGGGGGCAGATGTATTAACCTGGAGAAGGCATAAGGAAGTGATAAACCAGTGATATGTGCAAGGTGATAAAGGCACCAGCCATTTAGCTCCAATATGTAAATTAACAGTTAGGATCTGATTGGCTGGTGCCTTTATCACCTTGCACTTATCACTGGTTTATCACTTCCTTATGCCTTCTCCAGTTAATACATCTGCCCCAAGGTAAGATAAGAGACAAACAGTAGGTAATATTGAAGACTATTACAAATACATCCGGAGAACAGTGGAAGAAATGCCAATATCCGGTACATACATATTGTAAAATGTCTTTTAACAAGCATTGGCTAATGAGTGTCAATGATACAATAAAGACCATAGAATGAACAGAATTCTAAATATTCCAAATGGACCAACATGATCTCTACAAACATCTTTGGGTCTTTCGTTCTTTAGTAGAAGCTCCTCTGCTATTGTAATGCAGACTACATCTTTCCAATATCTGGCAAAGAGTCCTGTTAATCTGCCAAAGCAAGGGAGCTCTTGGTGCCTTCCTGATTTATGCAACTGCCATGGCATTGGCAGGCTGGATATTTATGTGATTGGCACAACTTTAAAAAACAACATAATGAACTGGATGGTTAGAGAATAGTGTGACTGGCTCCAATGGAATTAATTTTATCTGGAAATGATGACTGGGACTATGCAAATTACAGCCCCAATGGTCTACATCAGTGGTTCCCAAACTCTGACTTTAAGGAGCACTACTGTCCAGGTTTCAGGCATATCCGTGTTTGGCCACAGACGACTTAATTAGTACCTCAATCAATATGATCAATATGAATCAGATGCGACCACACCAAACTGGGCTTTCTCGGACATGGTCGTATCCGATGCGACCAGCCAGGAAGCCCACGCTGTGTCGCAGCAGGTAGCAAAGCTTCATGCAATTTCTGCTCTCATCCCTCTGCTTCCTGGTTCCCTCCCCACAGTGCCTGCCATGCTGCCGATCCCTACTGACCAGTCAAGCCCAGTAGCACCCCCTATCCAGTGGCTGCAGCCGCTGGTGAAATGCGATACAGAAAGAAAAAAAGAAAAAAAAGCCCCTCGTCTTCCCGAGGGGCTCCAGGGACTGAGAGGATTTAATGCCGGGAAATAGAAGTAGCGATTTCCTGATTATCGATGATCACGATGTTTCAACCATCAATGTTTCAAAAATTATAAATTTTTGAAAAAGTATTTTTTAAATCGTTGGGTAATCTTTATTAGAATTTCATAAACCTATTTCAATCATAAAGAAAACCCAATTTGAGCACTTTTTGGAAAAAATATTACTCACAAAATAAATTAATCTTGCATATCAAAAAAAGGAGCAGAACCATTTCCTTCTTCCTTTCATATAATTACCACCAAAACCATTTTGCTTTCCTACACTCAATTTGATTTCGCATATAACTGTCTCTTTCAAAAACATCTTAGAAAGTTCTACACTACAGGAAACCTGCTGGACATGCCACACAGACACAAAGGAAGTGCTGTAAACTAAGGTTTTGACATTTCACACTAGGTCATGATAATTACCATATCACTTAATATGTGAGAATGTTTCAAGAGCAAAGAAATTTAAATATGTTCCTGAAAGTGCATAGTCCATACTATACATCTACAGTACATATGCATTCCTATAATTCAAGAATGGCAGAGAGTGCATTAAATAAAATAAGATTTTAAACCTACCGGTAAATCTTTTTCTCCTAGTCCATAGAGGATGCTGGGGACTCCGTAAGGACCATGGGGAATAGACTGGCTCCGCAGGAGACATGGGCACTAAAAAGAACTTTAGATATGGGTGTGCACTGGCTCCTCCCTCTATGCCCCTCCTCCAGACCTCAGTTAGAGAAACTGTGCCCAGGGGAGACTGACAGTACGAGGAAAGGATTTTTGTTAATCTAAGGGCAAGATTCATACCAGCCCACACCATCCACACCGTATAACATGGAATATACGAACCAGTCAACAGTATGAAACAAAACAGCACTAGCCCGAGACTGATCATAACTGTAACATAACCCTTATGTAAGCAGAAACTATATATACAAGTCTTGCAGAATGTAGTCCGCACTGGGACGGGCGCCCAGCATCCTCTACGGACTAGGAGAAAGAGATTTACCGGTAGATTTAAAATCTTATTTTCTCTTACGTCCTAGAGGATGCTGGGGACTCCGTAAGGACCATGGGGATTATACCAAAGCTCCAAAACGGGCGGGAGAGTGCGGATGACTCTGTAGCACCGATTGAGCAAACATGAGGTCCTCATCAGCCAAGGTGTCAAACTTGTAGAGCTTTGCAAAGGTGGTGTTTGAACCCGACCAACTCGCTGCTCGGCAAAGCTGTAATGCCGAGACACCTCGGGCAGCCGCCCAAGAAGAGCCCACCTTCCTAGTGGAATGGGCCTTTACAGAATTTGGTAACGGCAATCCAGCCGTAGAATGAGCTTGCTGAATCGTGTTACAGATCCAGCGAGCAATAGTCTGCTACGAAGCAGGAGCGTCAACCTTGTTGGCTGCATACAGGACAAACAGTACTTCTGTTTTCCTCACCCGAGCCGTTCTGGCCACATAAATTTTCAATGCCCTGACCACATCAACGGACTCGGAATCCTCCAAGTCCCGCGTAACCACAGGCACCACAATAGGTTGGTTCATATGAAAAGAGGAAACCACCTTGGGCAAAATTTAAGGACGGGTCCGCAACTCTGCTCTATCCACATGGAAAACCAGATAGGCGCTTTTGTGAGATAAAGCCGCCAGTTCCGACACTCGCCTTGCCGATGCCAAGGCCAACAACATGACCACTTTCCAAGTGAGATACTTTAATTCCACCGTTTTAAGAGGCTCAAACCAGTGAGACTTAAGGAACCGCAACACCACGTTAAGGTCCCAGGGTGCCACTGGAGGTACAAAAAGAAGCTGGATATGCAGCACTCCCTTCACAAAAGTCTGTACTTCCGGAAGAGAAGCCAATTCCTTCTGAAAGAAAATGGATAGGGCCGAAATCTGAACCTTAATGGAGCCTAATTTTAGGCCCAAATTCACTCCAGTCTGTAGGAAGTGAAGGAAACGGCCCAGATGGAATTCTTCCGGAGGAGCATTCCTGGACTCACACCAAGAGACATACTTCCTCCAAATACGGTGATAATGTTTTGCTGTCACGTCCTTCCTAGCCTTTATCAGAGTAGGCATGACCTCATCCGGAATGCCCTTTTCCGCTAGGATCCGGCGTTCAACCGCCATGCCGTCAAACGCAGCCGCGGTCAGTCTTGGAACAGACAGGGCCCCTGTTGTAACAGGTCCTCTCTGAGAGGAAGAGGCCACGGATCTTCTGTGAGCATTTCCTGCAGATCCGGATACCAGGCCCTTCGAGGCCAATCTGGAACAATGAGAATTGTCTGTACTCCTCTTCGTCTTATGATTCTCAATATCTTGGAGATGAGAGGAAGAGGAGGAAACACAGACCGACTGGAACACCCACGGTGTCACCAGGGCGTCCACTGCTACCGCCTGAGGGTCCCTTGACCTGGCGCAATACCTCGGTAGTTTTTTGTTGAGGCGGGACGCCATCATGTCTATCTGGGGCAGTCCCCACTGACTTGCAATTTCTGCGAAGACTTCCTGATGAAGTCCCCACTCTCCTGGATGTAGATCGTGTCTGCTGAGGAAGTCTGCTTCCCAGTTGTCCACTCCCGGAATGAAGACTGCTGTCAGAGCGCTTACATGATTTTCCGCCCAGCGAAGAATCCTGGTGGCTTCTGCCATTGCCACTCTGCTCTTTGTTCCGCCTTCACGGTTTACATGAGCCACTGCGGTGATGTTGTCTGACTGGTTCAGAACTGGTAGGTCGCAAAGCAAAGTCTCCGCTTGACGAAGGCCGTGGTATATGGCCCTTAATTCCAGTACGTTGATGTGAAGACAAGCCTCCTGGCTTGACCAGAGACCTTGGAAGTTTCTTCCCTGTGTGACTGCTCCCCATCCTCTGAGGCTCGCGTCCGTGGTTATCAGAACCCAGTCCTGAATGCCGAACCTGCGATCCTCTAGAAGGTGAGCACTCTGCAACCACCACAGGAGAGACACCCTGGCCCTGGGGGACAGGCTGATCATCTGATGAATCTGTAGATGTGACCCGGACCACTTGTCCAGAAGGTCCCACTGAAAAGTCCTCGCATGGAACCTGCCGAATGGAATGGCCTCGTAAGACGCCACCATTTTTCCCAGAACTCGAATGCAGTGATGCACCGACACCCTTTTTGCCTTCAAGAGGTCCCTGACCAAATTCATGAGTTCTTGGGCCTTTTCCATCGGGAGATAAACCCTTTTCTGGTCTGTATCCAGAATCATGCCTTAGAAAGGCAAACGGGTCGTCGGAACCAACTGTGACTTCGGGATATTGAGAATCCAGCCGTGCTGCTGCAACACCCTCAGAGAAAGTGATACGCTGTTCAGCAACTGCTCTCTTGATCTTGCTTTTATTAGGAGATCATCCAAGTATGGGATAACGGACACCCTGCTTGCGCAGGAGCACCATCATTTCCGCCATTACCTTGGTGAAAATCCTCGGGGCCGTGGAAAGCCCAAACGGCAACGTCTGAAATTGGTAATGACAATCCTGTACAGCAAATCTCAGGAACACCTGATGAGGCGGATATATGGGGACATGAAGGTATGCATCCTTTATGTCCAGTGACACCATATAATCCCCCCCTTCCAGGCTGGCGATGACCGCTCTGAGCGATTCCATCTTAAACTTTCACCTTTTTAAGTATAGGTTTAAGGATTTTACATTTAAAATGGGTCTAACCGAACCGTCCGGTTTCGGGACCACAAACAGGGTTGAGTAATACCCCATCCCCTGCTGAAGCAGGGGAACTCTGACTACCACTTGTTGAAGACACAATTTTTGAATTGCATTTAAAACTATCTCCCTCTCTGGGGAAGAAGCCGGTAGGGCAGATTTGAAAAACCGGCGAGGAGGCACCTCTTCGAATTCCAGCTTGTAACCCTGGGAAACAATTTCTATTGCCCAGGGATCCACCTGTGAGTGAACCCAGACGTGGCCGAAAAGTCGAAAACGTGCCCCCACTGGGGCGGACTCCCTCAGCGGAGCCACAGCGTCATGCGGTGGATTATGTAGAGGCCGGGGAGGATTTCTGCTCCTGGGAACTTTTTTAGTTGGCAGCTTTTTCCCCCTGCCCTTAAATCTGGCAAGAAAGGAAGATCCCCGTACTCTCTTGGGTTTATGCAACCGAAAGGACTGCATCTGATGTGGCGTTTTCTTAGGCTGTGAGGAAACATATGGCAAAAAAGTTGATTTACCTGCAGTAGCTGTGGAAACCAGGTCAGTTAGACCTTCCCCAAACAATTCCTCACCCTTGTAAGGCAAAACCTCCATATGCCTCTTCGAGTCGGCATCACCCGCCCATTGTCGGGTCCATAGGGCTCGTCTAGTAGAAATCGCCATAGTGTTGGCTCTGGAACCCAGTAGGCCAACGCCTCTCTGAGCATCTCTCATATAGAGGACAGCATCTTTAATATGACCCAGGGTCAATAAAATGGTTTCCTTATCCAGCGTATCTATATCAGCAGACAAGGTATCTGTCCACGCTGCTACAGCGCTACAAACCCAATACGACGCTATCGCCGTTCTGAGTAAAGTACCCATGTGTGTGTAAATTGACTTCAAGGTAGTTTCCTGCCTGCGATCAGCAGGATCCTTGAGGGTTGCGGTATCTTGAGATGGCAGCGCTACCTTTTCGGATAAGCGTGTCAACGCTTTGTCCACCCTTGGGGAGGATTCCCACCGTATCCTGTCCTTAGCCGGGAAAGGATACAACATAAGAATCCTTTTGGGAATCTGCAGTTTTTTGTCTGGAGATTCCCAAGCCTTTTCAAATAACTCGTTCAGCTCATGAGATGGGGGAAAGGTTACCTCAGGTTTCTTTTCCTTATACATGCGCACCCTCATGTCAGGGACAGAGGGGTCATCTGAATTATGCAACACCTCTTTTATTGCAATCATCATATAATGAATACTTTTAGCCAATTTTGGCTGCAACTTCGCATCATCATAGTCGACACTGGAGTCAGAATCCGTGTCGGTATCCGTGTCTACAACTTGGGATAGTGGGCGCTTTTGAGACCCAGAAGGTCCCGGCGACATAGTAAAAGGCAGGGCTTGACTCCCTGCACATTCCCTGGACTCTGCTTTGTCCAACCTTTTGTGTAATAAATTCACATCTGTATTTAAAACATTCCACATATCCACCCAGTCAGGTGTCGGCGTTGCCGACGGAGACACCACACTCATTTGCTCCACCTCCTCCCTAGAAGAGCCTTCCGCTGTAGACATGCCGACACACGCGCACCGACACCCCACACACTTAGGGAAATCTCTAATCTGGAGACAGTTCCCCCACAAGGCCCTTAGGAGAGACAAAGAGAGAGTATGCCAGCACACACCCAGCGCCAATGACTTTGGAAAAAAATTCCCAGATAGCGCTTTTTATATAAATATATTGATTGCGCCAAATTATGTGCCCCCCCCCCCCCCCTTCTTTTAAACCCCTCTGTCACCGTGTTCAGCAGGGGAGAGTCCGGGGAGCCAATGGCGGAGAAAATGGCGCTGGTGAGTACCGAGGGATTAAGCTCCACCCCCTCGGCGGCAGGGGATACTCATATACAGCCCATATATCTATTTTTACCAGTCCTAGAGGTGTAAATTGCTGCCCAGGGCGCCCCCCCTGCGCCCATCAGTGCCTGCCGTGTGTGTTCTGTGTGGGAGCAATGGCGCGCAGCGTTACCTCAGTGAAGATCTGTACATCTTCTGCCGCCTCTGAAGTCTTCTTATTTTCTTGTACTCACCCGGCTTATATCTTCCGGCTCTGTGAGGACGACGGCGGCACAGCTCCGGGACGAACAGCGAGGAGAGACCTGCGTTCCGACTCCCTCTGGAGCTAATGGTGTCCAGTAGCCCAAGAAGCAGAGCCCAGCATTTAAGTAGGTCTGCTTCTCTCTCCTCAGTCCCACGATGCAGGGAGCCTGTTGCCAGCAGGCTCCCTGAAAATAAAAAACCTAACAAAAATCTTTCTTTCAGGAAACTCAGGAGAGCTCCCTGTAATGCACCCAGTCTCCTCTGGGCACAGTATCAAACTGAGGTCTGGAGGAGGGGCATAGAGGGAGGAGCCAGTGCATACCCATATCTAAAGTTCTTTATAGTGCCCATGTCTCCTGCGGAGCCCGTCTATTCCCCATGGTCCTTACATAGTCCCCAGCATCCTCTAGGACGTAAGAGAAAACATGTTAAAATAAGATTTTACTTACCGGTAAATCTATTTCTCGTAGTCCGTAGTGAATGCTGGGGACTCCGTAAGGACCATGGGGAATAGCGGGCTCCGCAGGAGACTGGGCACTCTAAAGAAAGATTTAGTACTATCTGGTGTGCACTGGCTCCTCCCTCTATGCCCCTCCACCAGACCGTAAAACTTGTGATACACTTATCCAGTCAACAGTATGAACAACAACAGGGCATCAACCATGGATGCCAACATAACATAACCCATTATTAAGCAATAACTATGTACACGTATTGCAGAAAGTCCGCACTTGGGACGGGCGCCCAGCATCCACTACGGACTACGAGAAATAGATTTACCGGTAAGTAAAATCTTATTTTCTCTGACGTCCTAGTGGATGCTGGGGACTCCGTAAGGACCATGGGGATTATACCAAAGCTCCCAAACGGGCGGGAGAGTGCGGATGACTCTGCAGCACCGAATGGGCAAACTCAAGGTCCTCCTCAGCCAGGGTATCAAACTTGTAGAATTTTGCAAATGTGTTTGAACCCGACCAAGTAGCAGCTCGGCAAAGCTGTAATGCCGAGACCCCTCGGGCAGCCGCCCAAGAAGAGCCCACCTTCCTTGTGGAATGGGCTTTCACTGATTTTGGATGCGGCAATCCAGCCGCAGAATGAGCCTGCTGAATCGTGTTACAGATCCAGCGGGTAACGGTTTGCTTTGAAGCAGGAGCACCCAACTTGTTGGGGCATATAGGATAAACAGCGAGTCAGTTTTCCGGACTCCAGCCGTTCGGGCTACATAAATCTTCAAAGCCCTGACTACATCTAGTAACCTGGAATCCTCCAAGTCACGAGTAGCCGCAGGCACTACAATAGGTTGGTTCAAATGAAAAGATGACACCACCTTTGGCAGAAATTGGGGACGAGTCAGCAATTCCGCCCTGTCCATATGAAAAACCAGATAGGGGCTTTTACATGACAAAGCCGCCAATTCTGACACACGCCTAGCCGAAGCTAATGCCAATAGCATGACCACCTTCCACGTGAGATACTTTAGCTCCACGGTCTTAAGTGGTTCAAACCAGTGGGATTTTAGGAAACCCAACACCACGTTAAGATCCCAAGGTGCCACAGGTGGCACAAAAGGGGGCTGAATATGCAGCACTCCCTTAACAAACGTCTGAACTTCAGGAAGAGACGCCAGTTCCTTCCGAAAGAAAATGGATAGGGCCGAAATCTGGACCTTTATGGATCCCAACTTCAGGCCCATAGTCACTCCAGACTGTAGAAAGTGCAGAAATCTGCCCAGTTGGAATTTCTCTGTAGGGGCCTTCCTGGCCTCACACCAAGCAACATATTTTCGCCATATGCGGTGATAATGCTTTGCTGTCACGTCCTTCCTAGCCTTTATCAGCGTAGGAATAACTTCCTCCGGAATGCCTTTTTCCGCTAGGATCCGGCGTTCAACCGCCATGCCGTCAAACGCAGCCGCGGTAAGTCTTGGTACAGGCAGGGCCCCTGTTGCAACAGGTCCCGTCTGAGAGGCAGAGGCCATGGGTCCTCTGTGAGCATTTCTTGCAATTCCGGGTACCAAGGTCTTCTTGGCCAATCCGGAACAATGAGTATTGTTCTCACTCCTCTTCTTCTTACGATTCTCAGTACCTTGGGTATGAGAGGTAGAGGAGGGAACACATAGACCGACTGGAACACCCACGGTGTTACCAGGGCGTCCACAGCTATCGCCTGAGGTTCTCTTGACCTGGCGCAATGCCGTTGCATCTTTTTGATGAGACGGGACGCCATCATGTCTACCTGTGGCAGTTCCCATCGATCTGTACTCTGAATGAAGACTTCTTGATGAAGTCCCCACTCTCCCGGGTGGAGGTCGTGCCTGCTGAGGAAGTCTGCTTCCCAGTTGTCCACCCCCGGAATGAACACTGCTGACAGTGCTTGTACGTGATTCTCCGCCCAACGAAGAATCCTGGTGGCTTCTGCCATCGCGACTCTGCTTCTTGTGCCGCCCTGGCGGTTTACATGAGCCACCGCGGTGATGGTGTCTGACTGAATCAGCACCAGTTGGTTGCGAAGCAGGGGCTCCGCTTGACTCAGGGCGTTGAATATGGCCCTTAGTTCCAGGATATTTATGTGCAGACAAGTTTCCTGACTTGACCACAACCCTTGGAAGCTTCTTCCCTGAGTGACTGCCCCCCACCCTCGGAGGCTCGCATCCGTGGTCACCAGGACCCAGTCCTGTATGCCGAATCTGCGGCCCTCGAGAAGGTGAGCACTCTGTAGCCACCACAGAAGAGACACCCTGGACCTGGGGGATAGGGTGATCAGCCGATGCATCTGAAGATGCGATCCGGACCACTAGTCCAACAGATCCCACTGAAAGATCCTCGCTTGGAACCTGCCGAAGGGAATGGCTTCGTATGATGCCACCATCTTTCCCAGGACTCGCGTGCAGTGATGCACCGACACCTGCTTCGGTTTTAAGAGGTCTCTGACTAGAGTCACGAGCTCCTGAGCCTTCTCCGCCGGGAGAAACACCTTCTTCTGGTCTGTGTCCAGAATCATGCCCAGAAAGGGCAGACGCGTCGTAGGAATCAGCTGCGACTTTGGGATATTTAGAATCCAGCCATGCTGTTGCAACACTTCCTGTGAGTGCGCTACGCTGATCTGCAACTGCTCCCTCAACCTCGCCTTTATGAGGAGATAGTCTAAGTATGGGATAACTGTGACTCCTTGCTTTCTCAGGATCACCATCATTTCTGCCATTACCTTGGTAAATATTCTCGGTGCCGTGGACAGACCAAACGGCAACGTCTGGAATTGGTAATGACAGTCCTGTACCACAAATCTGAGGTACTCCTGATGAGGCGGATAAATGGGGACATGCAAGTAAGCATCCTTGATGTCCAGAGACACCATAAAATCCCCCTCTTCCAGGCTTGCAATGACCGCTCTGAGCGATTCCATTTTGAACTTGAATCTTTTCAGATAAATGTTCAGGGACTTTAAATTTAATATAGGTCTGACCGAACCGTCCGGTTTCGGTACCACAAACATTGTGGAATAGTATCCCTTCCCCTGTTGAGGAAGAGGAACCTTTACCACCACCTGCTGGAGAAATAGATTGTGAATCGCCGCTACCACTACTTCCCTTTCTATGGGGGAAGCTGGCAGGGCAGATTTTAGGTAACGTTGAGGGGGCATCACCTCGAATTCCAGCTTGTATCCCTGAGACACAATCTGTATAGCCCAGGGATCCACCTGTGAGCGAACCCACTGGTGGCTGAAATGTCGGAGACGCGCCCCCACCGCTCCTGGCTCCACCCGTGGAGCCCCAGCGTCATGCGGTGGATTTAGTGGAAGCCGGGGAGGACTTCTGTTCCTGGGAACTAGCGGTAAGGTGCAGCTTTTTTCCTCTGCCCCTGCCTCTAGCAAGAAAGGAAGCACCTCTGACCTTCTTGCTTCTTTGTGCGTGAAAGGACTGCATTTGGTAATACGGTGCTTTCTTCGGTTGTGGGGGAATATATGGCAAAAAGTTTGACTTCCCAGCAGTAGCTGTGGAAACCAGGTCCGAGAGACCGTCCCCAAACAATTCCTCACCCTTGTAAGGTAACACCTCCATGTGTTTTTTGGAGTCGGCATCACCTGTCCACTGCCGAGTCCACAGGACCCTCCTGGCAGAAACTGACATTGCATTAATTCTAGAGCCCAGTAGGCAAATGTCCCTCTGGGCATCCCTCATATATAGGACAGTGTCTTTTATATGCCCCAGGGTCAGCATAATAGTATCCCTGTCTAAGGTATCCATTTCCTCAGACAGATTATCTGTCCACGCTGCTACAGCACTACACATCCACGCCGACGCAATTGCCGGCCTCAGTAGAGTCCCT
Organism: Pseudophryne corroboree; assembly: GCF_028390025.1. Taxonomy (NCBI): domain Eukaryota; kingdom Metazoa; phylum Chordata; class Amphibia; order Anura; family Myobatrachidae; genus Pseudophryne; species Pseudophryne corroboree. The sequence goes on from NC_086444.1 coordinate 298,675,932, forward strand.
GAATGTGTATAAACAGATTTCAGGATACTTTTCTGCTTTCTATCTTTCTGCATCCTTTAGGGTGGCCGTATCCTGCGACGGCAGGGCCACCTTCTTAGATAAGCGTGTCAGAGCTTTATCTACCCTAGGGGAGGATTCCCAGCGCACCCTGTCCTCAGGCGGGAAAGGGTACGCCATAAGTAACCTTTTGGAAATCAGGACTTTCTTATCTGGGGAATCCCACGCTGTTTCACATAACTCATTTAACTCATGTGAAGGGGGAAAAGTCACCTCTTGCTTTTTCTCCCCATACATTTAAACCCTCGTCAGGGACAGGGTTCCCTCTGATATGTGTAAAACATCCTTCATCGCTATAATCATGTAACGTATAGCTGTTGTCATTTTTGATTGCAATTTTGCATCATCGTCGTCGACACTGGAGTCAGAATCCGTGTCGACATCTGTGTCAACCATTTTGGATAGTGGGCGCTTTTGAGACCCTGAGGGCCTCTGCGCTGTAGGATCAGGCATGGGTTGAGACCCTGACTGACCCGAGGTATCAGCTTTATCCAACCTTTTATGTAAGGAGTTTACATTATCATTTAACACCTTCCACATATCCATCCAATCAGGTGTCGGCACCGTCGGCGGCGACACGTCAGTCAACTGCACTTGCTCTGCCTCCACATAGCCCTCTTCGTCAAACATGTCGACACACGCGTACCGACACACCACGCACACAGGGGAAGCTCTAAAGGAGGACAGGTCCCCCAAAAGGCCTTTTGAAAAGACAGAGAGAGAGTTTGCCAGCACACACCCCAGCGCTATATAACCCAGGGATTACACAGTAACTTAGTGTTTACCCAGTAGCTGCTGTATTATGATTAATGCGCCTAAATTTATGTGCCCCCCCCTCTCTTTTTTACCCCTCTACCGTGATTCTGCAGGGGAGAGCCTGGGGAGCTTCCTCTCAGCGGAGCTGTGGCAGGAAAATGGCGCTGGTGAGTGCTGAGGAAGAAGGCCCAGCCCCCTCAGCGGCAGGCTTCTGTCCCGCGATTTCTTGTAAAATAAATGGCGGGGGCTCATACATATAACAGTGTGCCACTGTTTATATGCAGCATTCGCCAGGAGGTAACAATTGCTGCCCAGGGCGCCCCCCCCTGCGCCCTGCACCCAACAGTGACCGGAGTGTGTGGGTTAGTGTGGGCGCAATGGCGCACAGCTGCAGTGCTGTGCGCTACCTCATGTGAAGACAGGAGTCTTCTGCCGCCGATTTCGATGTCTTCTCCGCTTCTGCCGGCTTCTGTCTTCTGGCTCTGCGAGGGGGACGGCGGCGCGGCTCCGGGAACGGACGACAAGGTCAGGTCCTGTGTTCGATCCCTCTGGAGCTAATGGTGTCCAGTAGCCTAAGAAGCGCAACCTATCCGCAGTTAGTAGGTTTGCTTCTCTCCCCTCAGTCCCTCGTAGCAGTCTGTTGCCAGCAGAAGCTCTCTGAAAATAAAAAACCTAACTAAAATACTTTCTTATTAGCAAGCTCAGGAGAGCTCACTAAAAGCACCCAGCTCTGTCCGGGCACAGATTCTAACTGGAGGTCTGGAGGAGGGGCATAGAGGGAGGAGCCAGTGCACACCAGATAGTACTAAATCTTTCTTTAGAGTGCCCAGTTTCCTGCGGAGCCCGCTATTCCCCATGGTCCTTACGGAGTCCCCAGCATCCACTAGGACGTCAGAGAAAATAAGAATTTACTTACCGATAATTCTATTTCTCGGAGTCCGTAGTGGATGCTGGGGTTCCTGAAAGGACCATGGGGGATAGCGGCTCCGCAGGAGACAGGGCACAAAAAGTAAAGCTTTAGGATCAGGTGGTGTGCACTGGCTCCTCCCCCTATGACCCTCCTCCAGGCCTCAGTTAGGATACTGTGCCCGGACGAGCGTACACAATAAGGAAGGATTTTGAATCCCGGGTAAGACTCATACCAGCCACACCAATCACACTGTACAACCTGTGATCTGAACCCAGTTAACAGTATGATAACAGCGGAGCCTCTGAAAAGATGGCTCACAACAATAATAACCCGATTTTTGTAACTATGTACAAGTAATGCAGATAATCCGCACTTGGGATGGGCGCCCAGCATCCACTACGGACTCCGAGAAATAGAATTATCGGTAAGTAAATTCTTATTTTCTCTATCGTCCTAGTGGATGCTGGGGTTCCTGAAAGGACCATGGGGATTATACCAAAGCTCCCAAACGGGCGGGAGAGTGCGGATGACTCTGCAGCACCGAATGAGAGAACTCCAGGTCCTCCTTAGCCAGGGTATCAAATTTGTAGGATTTTACAAACGTGTTTGCCCCTGACTAAATAGCCGCTCGGCAAAGTTGTAAAGCCGAGACCCCTCGGGCAGCCGCCCAAGATGAGCCCACCTTCCTTGTGGAATGGGCATTTACATATTTTGGCTGTGGCAGGCCTGCCACAGAATGTGCAAGCTGAATTGTATTACACATCCAACTAGCAATAGTCTGCTTAGAAGCAAGAGCACCCAGTTTGTTGGGTGCATACAGAATAACAGCAAGTCAGTTTTCCTGACTCCAGCCGTCCTGGAACCTATACTTTCAGGGCCCTGACAACATCCAGCAACTTGGAGTCCTCCAAGTCCCTAGTAGGCGCAAGGCACCACAATAAGCTGGTTCAGGTGAAACACTGACACCACCTTAGGGAGAGAACTGGGGACGAGTCCGCAGCTCTGCCCTGTCCGAATGGACAAATAGATATGGGCTTTTTTGAGAAAAAACCCACCAATTTGACACTCGCCTGGCCTAGGCCAGAGCCAAGAGCATGGTCACTTTTCATGTGAGATGCTTCAAATCCACAGATTTGACTGGTTTTAAACCAATGTGATTTGAGGAATCCCAGAACTACGTTGAGATCCCACAGTGCCACTGGAGGCACAAAAGGGGGTTGTATATGCAATACTCCCTTGACAAACTTCTGGACTTCAGGAACTGAAGCCAATTCTTTCTGGAAGAAAATCGACAGGGCCGAAATTTGAACCTTAATGGGCCCCAATTTGAGGCCCATAGACACTCCTGTTTGCAGGAAATGCAGGAATCGACCGAGTTGAAATTTCTTCGTGGGGCCTTCCTGGCCTCACCCACGCAACATATTTTCGCCACATGTGGTGATAATGTTGTGCGGTCACCTCCTTCCTGGCTTTGACCAGGGTAGGAATGACCTCTTCCGGAATGCCTTTTTCCCTTAGGATCCGGCGTTCCACCGCCATGCCGTCAAACGCAGCTGCGGTAAGTCTTGGAACAGACATGGTACTTGCTGAAGCAAGTCCCTTCTTAGCGGCAGAGGCCATAAGTCCTCTGTGAGCATCTCTTGAAGTTCCGGGTACCAAGTCCTTCTTGGCCAATCCGGAGCCATGAGTATAGTTCTTACTCCTCTACGTCTTATAATTCTCAGTACCTTAGGTATGAGAAGCAGAGGAGGGAACACATACACCGACTGGTACACCCACGGTGTTACCAGAACGTCCACAGCTATTGCCTGAGGGTCTCTTGACCTGGCGCAATACCTGTCCCGTTTTTTGTTCAGACGGGACGCCATCATGTCCACCTTTGGTATTTCCCAACGGTTCACAATCATGTGGAAAAACTTCCCGATGAAGTTTCCACTCTCCCGGGTGGAGGTCGTGCCTGCTGAGGAAGTCTGCTTCCCAGTTTCCACTCCCGGAATGAAACACTGCTGACAGTGCTATCACATGATTTTCCGCCCAGCGAAAAGTCCTTGCAGTTTTTGCCATTGCCCTCCTGCTTCTTGTGCCGCCCTGTCTGTTTACGTGGGCGACTGCCGTGATGTTTTTCCCACTGGATCAATACCGGCTGACCTTGAAGCAGAGGTCTTGCTAAGCTTAGAGCATTATAAATTTACCCTTAGCTCCAGTATATTTATGTGGAGAAAAGTCTCCAGACTTGATCACACTCCCTGGAAATTATTTCCTTGTGTGACTGCTCCCCAGCCTCTCGGGCTGGCCTCCGTGGTCACCAGCATCCAATCCTGAATGCCGAATCTGCGGCCCTCTAGAAGATGAGCACTCTGTAACCACCACAGGAGAGACACCCTTGTCCTTGGATATAGGGTTATCCGCTGATGCATCTGAAGATGCGATCCGGACCATTTGTCCAGCAGATCCCACTGAAAAGTTCTTGCGTGAAATCTGCCGAATGGAATTGCTTCGTAGGAAGCCACCATTTTTACCAGGACCCTTGTGCAATGATGCACTGACACTTTTCCTGGTTTTAGGAGGTTCTTGACTAGCTCGGATAACTCCCTGGCTTTCTCTTCCGGGAGAAACACCTTTTTCTGGACTGTGTCCAGAATCATCCCTAGGCACAGCAGACGTGTCGTCAGGATCAGCTGCGATTTTGGAATATTTAGAATCCATCCGTGCTGTTGTAGCAGTATCCGAGATAGTGCTACTCCGACCTCCAACTGTTCCCTGGACTTTGCCCTTATCAGGAGATCGTCCAAGTAAGGGGTAATTAAGACGCCTTTTCTTCGAAGAAGAATCATCATTTCGGCCATTACCTTGGTAAAGACCCGGGGTGCCTTGGACAATCCAAACGGCAGCGTCTGAAACTGACAGTGACAGTTCTATACCACGAACCTGAGGTACCCTTAGTGAGAAGTGCAAATTTGGGACATGGAGGTAAGCATCCCTGATGTCCCGGGACACTATATAGTCCCCTTCTTCCTGGTTCGTTATCACTGCTCTGAGTGACTCCATCTTGATTTGAACCTTTGTAAGTGTTCAAATTTTTTTAGATTTAGAATAGGTCTCACCTAGCCTTCTGGCTTCAGTACCACAATATAGTGTGGAATAATACCCCTTTCCTTGTTGTAGGAGGGGTAATTTGATTATCACCTGCTGGGAATACAGCTTGTGAATTTTTTCCCATACTGCCTCCTTGTCGGAGGGATACCTTGGTAAAGCAGACTTCAGGAGCCTGCGAGGGGGAAACGTTTCGACATTCCAATCTGTACCCCTGGGATACTACTTGTAGGATCCAGGGGTCCTGTACGGTCCCAGCGTCATGCTGAGAGCTTGGCAGAAGCGGTGGAAGGCTTCTGTTCCTGGGAATGGGCTGCCTGCTGCAGTCTTCTTCCCTTTCCTCTATCCCTGGGCAAATATGACTCTTATAGGGACGAAAGGACTGAGGCTGAAAAGACGGTGTCTTTTTCTGCAGAGATGTGACTTAGGGTAAAAACGGTGGATTTTCCAGCAGTTGCCGTGGCCACCAGGTCCGATGGACCGACCCCAAATAACTCCTCTTCCTTTATACGGCAATACACCTTTGTGCCGTTTGGAATCTGCATCACCTGACCACTGTCGTGTCCATAAACATCTTCTGGCAGATATGGACATCGCACTTACTCTTGATGCCAGAGTGCAAATATCCCTCTGTGCATCTCGCATATATAGAAATGCATCCTTTAAATGCTCTATAGTCAATAAAATACTGTCCCTGTCAAGGGTATCAATATTTTTAGTCAGGGAATCCGACCAAGCCACCCCAGCTCTGCACATCCAGGCTGAGGCGATCGCTGGTCGCAGTATAACACCAGTATGTGTGTATATACTTTTATATGATATTTTCCAGCCTCCTGTCAGCTGGCTCCTTGAGGACGGCCCTATCTATAGACGGTACCGCCACTTGTTTTGATAAGCGTGTGAGCGCCTTATCCACCCTAAGGGGTGTTTCCCAACGCGCCCTAACTTCTGGCGGGAAAGGGTATACCGCCAATAATTTTCTATCGGGGGGAACCCACGCATCATCACACACTTCATTTAATTTATCTGATTCAGGAAAAACTACAGGTAGTTTTTTCACATCCCACATAATACCCTCTTTTGTGGTACTTGTAGTATCAGAAATATGTAACACCTCCTTCATTGCCCTTAACGTGTGGCCCTAATAAGGAATACGTTTGTTTATTCACCGTCGACACTGGATTCAGTGTCCGTGTCTGTGTCTGTGTCGACCGACTAAGGTAAACGGGCGTTTTAAAACCCCTGACGGTGTTTCTGAGACGTCTGGACCGGTACTAATTGTTTGTCTGCCGTCTCATGTCGTCAACCGACCTTGCAGCGTGTTGACATTATCACGTAATTCCCTAAATAAGCCATCCATTCCGGTGTCGACTCCCTAGAGAGTGACATCACCATTACAGGCAATTGCTCCGCCTCCTCACCAACATCGTCCTCATACATGTCGACACACACGTACCGACACACAGCACACACACAGGGAATGCTCTGATAGAGGACAGGACCCACTAGCCCTTTGGAGAGACAGAGGGAGAGTTTGCCAGCACACACCAAAAAACGCTATAATTATATAGGGACAACCTTATATAAGTGTTTTCCCTTATAGCATCTTTTTATATATTTCTAACGCCAAATTAGTGCCCCCCCTCTCTGTTTTAACCCTGTTTCTGTAGTGCAGTGCAGGGGAGAGCCTGGGAGCCTTCCCTCCAGCCTTTCTGTGAGGGAAAATGGCGCTGTGTGCTGAGGAGATAGGCCCCGCCCCTTTTTCGGCGGGCTCGTCTCCCGCTCTTCAACGGATTCTGGCAGGGGTTAAATATCTCCATATAGCCCCCGGAGGCTATATGTGAGGTATTTTTTGCCAAAAAATAGGTTTACATTGCCTCCAAGGGCGCCCCCCTCCCAGCGCCCTGCACCCTCAGTGACTGCCGTGTGAAGTGTGCTGAGAGCAATGGCGCACAGCTGCAGTGCTGTGCGCTACCTTAAGAAGACTGAGGAGTCTTCTGCCGCCGATTCTGGACCTTCTTCTCTTTTCAGCATCTGCAAGGGGGCCGGCGGCGAGGCTCCGGTGACCATCCAGGCTGTACCTGTGATCGTCCCTCTGGAGCTAATGTCCAGTAGCCAAAGAAGCCAATCCATCCTGCACGCAGGTGAGTTCACTTCTTCTCCCCTAAGTCCCTCGTTGCAGTGATCCTGTTGCCAGCAGGACTCACTGTAAAATAAAAAACCTAAGCTAAACTTTTCTAAGCAGCTCTTTAGGAGAGCCACCTAGATTGCACCCTTCTCGGCCGGGCACAAAAATCTAACTGAGGCTTGGAGGAGGGTCATAGGGGGAGGAGCCAGTGCACACCACCTGATCCTAAAGCTTTACTTTTTGTGCCCTGTCTCCTGCGGAGCCGCTATCCCCCATGGTCCTTTCAGGAACCCCAGCATCCACTAGGACGATAGAGAAAATATGTTAATGTATATTTACAGTGCATGTTAAAAGATAGTTCATCTGAAAATGACATTTCAGCATAAGTGAATAACCCTCTCAGTATCACAACCACCATCTTAGCCATGTGCGGCAGGTCTCCGGTCTCTTCATGGAACCCAAGCAGTGAGTTTTTTCATGGTATCTACAGGAAAAATTAGCACCATTTGTAAATCTATTGTTATGCCTGTAAATTCTCTGTATGGAAAGAATTCTGTTGGATATCAAGCCGCAGCTCCAGGAAGAGTTTTCAGATCGTGTTAAACTGGATTTCCGGTCATTAACTATCCACAAATGAGATTTGAAAGCCTTAAGCACATATGCCAGAAGAAAATAAGAATTTACTCACCGGTAATTCTATTTCTCGTAGTCCGTAGTGGATGCTGGGGACTCCGTAAGGACCATGGGGAATAGACGGCTCCGCAGGAGACTGGGCACATCTAAAGAAAGATTTAGGTCTATCTGGTGTGCACTGGCTCCTCCCCCTATGACCCTCCTCCAAGCCTCAGTTAGGACACTGTGCCCGGAAGAGCTGACACAATAAGGAAGGATTTTGAATCCCGGGTAAGACTCATACCAGCCACACCAATCACACCATATAACTCGTGATAGGAACCCCGGTTAACAGTATGATAACAATGGAGCCTCTGAACAGATGGCTCGCAATAACAACCCGATTTGTGTAACAATAACTATTTACAAGTATTGCAGACAATCCGCACTTGGGATGGGCGCCCAGCATCCACTACGGACTACGAGAAATAGAATTACCGGTGAGTAAATTCTTATTTTCTCTGACGTCCTAGTGGATGCTGGGGACTCCGTAAGGACCATGGGGATTATACCAAAGCTCCCAAACGGGCGGGAGAGTGCGGACGACTCTGCAACACCGAATGAGAGAACTCCAGGTCCTCCTCAGCCAGGGTATCAAATTTGTAGAATTTTGCAAACGTGTTTGCCCCTGACCCAGTAGCAGCTCGGCAAAGTTGTAAAGCCGAGACTCCTCGGGCAGCCGCCCAAGATGAGCCCACCTTCCTTGTGGAATGGGCTTTTACAGATTTAGGCTGCGGTAGTCCCACCGCAGAATGCGCCAGCTGAATAGTGCTACAAATCCAGCGTGCGATAGTCTGCTTAGAAGCAGGAGCACCCAGTTTGTTGGGTGCATACAGGATAAACAGCGAGTCAGTTTTCCGGACTCCAGCCGTCCTGGAAACATAAATTTTCAGGGCCCTGACCACGTCCAGTAACGTGGAATCCTCCAAGTTCCTAGTAGCCGCAGGCACCACAATAGGCTGGTTCAAGTGAAACGCTGATACCACCTTCGGGAGAAACTGAGGACGAGTCCTCAACTCTGCCCTATCCATATGGAAAATCAGATAAGGGCTTTTATAGGACAAAGCCGCCAATTCTGACACACGCCTGGCCGAAGCCAGAGCCAACAGCATGACCACTTTCCACGTGAGATATTTCAAATCCACAGTCTTAAGTGGTTCAAACCAATGTGATTTCAGGAACTCCAAAACCACATTGAGATCCCAAGGTGCCACTGGGGGCACAAAAGGAGGCTGAATACGCAGAACTCCTTTGACAAAAGTCTGAACTTCAGGCAGTGAAGCCAGTTCTTTCTGGAAGAAAATCGACAGGGCCGAAATCTGGACCTTAATGGACCCCAATTTGAGGCCCAACGTCACCCCTGCTTGCAGGAAATGCAGGAATCGACCCAGTTGAAATTCCTCCGTTGGGGCCTTCCTGGCCTCACACCAAGCAACATATTTCCGCCAAATGCGGTGATAATGTTTTACAGTGACATCCTTCCTGGCTTTGATCAGGGTAGGGATGACTTCCTCCGGAATGCCCTTTTCTCAGTACCTTGGGAATGAGAGGCAGAGGAGGAAACACATAAACCGACTGGTACACCCACGGTGTTACTAGAGCGTCCACAGCGATCGCCTGAGGGTCCCTTGACCTGGCGCAATATCTTTTTAGCTTTTTGTTGAGGCGGGACGCCATCATGTCCACCTGTGGTCTTTCCCACCGGTTTACCAGCATTTGGAAGACTTCTGGATGAAGTCCCCATTCTCCCGGGTGGAGGTCGTGCCTGCTGAGGAAGTCTGCTTCCCAGTTGTCCACTCCCGGAATGAACACTGCTGTCAGTGCTAACACATGATTTTCCACCCATCGGAGAATCCTTGTGGCTTCTGCCATAGCCCTCCTGCTTCTTGTGCCGCCCTGTCTGTTTACATGGGCGACCGCCGTGATGTTGTCTGATTGGATCAGTACCGGCTGGTTCTGAAGCAGGGGCCTTGCTTGGCTTAGGGCATTGTAAATGGCCCTTAACTCTAGAATATTTATGTGAAGCGAAATCTCCTGATTTGACCACAGTCCTTGGAAATTTCTTCCCTGTGTGACTGCGCCCCAGCCCCGAAGGCTGGCATCCGTGGTCACCAGGACCCAGTCCTGTATTCCTGCAGTGAGCCTGTTGCCAGCAGGTCTCACTGTAAAATAAAAAACCTAAACTATACTTTCTTTCTAGGAGCTCAGGAGAGCCCCTAGTGTGCATCCAGCTCGGCCGGGCACAGAAATCTAACCGAGGCTTGGAGGAGGGTTATAGGGGGAGGAGCCAGTGCACACCAGATAGACCTAAATCTTTCTTTAGATGTGCCCAGTCTCCTGCGAAACCGTCTATTCCCCATGGTCCTTACGGAGTCCCCAGCATCCACTAGGACGTCAGAGAAAAGGGGTGTAGTATGGTATGCCGGCGGTCGGGCTCCCGGCGACCAGCATACCGGCGCCGGGAGCCCGACCGCCGGCATACAGACAGTGTGGCGAGCGCAAATGAGCCCCTAGCGGGCTCGCCACGATGCAGGCACGGTGGCGCCACGCTATTTTCTTCTCCCTCCAGGGGGGTCGTGAACCCCCACGAGGGAGAATAAGTGTCGGTATGCCTGCTGTCGGGATTCCGGCGCCGGTATACTGTGCGCCAGGATCCCGACAGCCGGCATACAGAAGACCACCCGAAGAAAAGGAAGAGATCCTGCCTAGAAAAGGTCACCCAGGTAAGGAATGTGATTTAACCACCTGATTCTCAGAAGGGCAGCCATCTCTGCCCTGATCTCTGAGAGCACCCTAGACTCCGTCAAAAGTATAACCAGTAGGGCACAAAAACTTAGGCTGTATGCAAATATGAGAAGACACTTGTGCCCTTGGACACTGAAATATTTAAGTATTCATTCTTGATGCCCAAGGATACCATGAATTTGTTCAACTACATGCAGTTTGATATAACTCAAAAGGAATCTATCCACCAAAAGAGGGATGTTAAGGGACTTTATGTTCAAAAGGAGCTCAACGGATTCATCTGCTTTCTGGACCAAGAAGAGATTTGAGTAGAAACAAAATATTCTGCTCTTACAGGACTTGAATGACTACTCCTGAGAAGATCAAAGTCTGAATGGCCTCTAATGGGGCACAATGTTTAGTTTCATCACTAGGAAGACCAGTAGCCTTCTGGATGGGTACTTTAAGGTGGACTCGAGCTAACAGTTCCCAAAAACAAACATGGTAGCTCCTGGGTGAGATGCCGGCCAAGACTATGACTAAGTGAGAGAGCTGGACACTTAGCTGTACAAGTTAGTTTCTACTTCTACTGCCTTGCACGAGGAGCCGAATATCATCCACCTGGACTTCAACTCACCTTGGATAAAAAAAACCTCCAAGAAAATAGGATTTACTTACCAGGTAAACCCTTTTCTTTGAATCCATAGGGGGCACTGGAGTACTCTTGGGGATATGGACGGTGTTAGCAAGGACTGGGCACTGAATATTCAAATTCAGTAACTCTCCTCCCCTCCATACTCCCAGAATACCTCAGTGTTTTTTTCCTGAGGCCAACAGGATAGAGAGGATGAACAATGGAGAATTACCTATAATATTATAACATAACGGACAACAATAAAGTTGACACATAACGTAACTGACAACTAACCAGTTGACACCATAACCGATAAATCGGTGAGAATGTGTTACCATAAGATCCCCTGAACTTACCACAACCAGGTAAAACTGCTCTGGGTGGGCGTCCAGTGCCCCCTATGGATTCAAAGAAAAGGATTTACCTGGTAAGTACCAAAATCCTATTTTCTTTTTCATCCACTAGGGGTCACTGGAGTACTCTTGGGACGTACCAAAGCTTCCCTCGTGGGCGGGAGAGCTGTTTGGCACCTGTAACACTAGGTGGCCAAAGCTAGATGCTGATGCCGCAAACGTATTAAACTTGTAAAAGCGCACAAACGTGTGCACTGATGACTATGTAGCCGCACGGCAATTCTGCTTCGTAGAAACCCCACGACCAGCTGCCCCTGAAGTTTCCACAGAACGTGTGGAATGAGCCGTTACTGATGTAGGCGGCTGTAACCTAGCATGAAGGTAAGCCTGACATATGGTCAGTATAATCCATCTGGATAAGGTCTGCTTAGAAGCTGGCCAACCCATTTTGGCAGCATCATAGAGAACAAACAACGTATCCGTCTTACAAACTGTAGACGTTCGGGATACATAAACGCGTAATGCGCGTACCACATCCAAAGTTCCAGACTGTCCTGTTAACACAGGAACTACTATTGGTTGATTGATGTGACCATATGACACTACCTTTTGCCAGAAAGCGGGATTAGTACGAAGCTCCGCTCTGTCATCATGAAACCCTACAAACAATGGCTTGCATGCCAATGCACCCAAATCTGAAAGACGCCTTGCCGAAGCTAAGGCTAGGAGAAAAAATCGTTTTCCAAGTGAGAAACTTAACATCCACTTGATGTAAGGGTTCAAAATATGAAGCTGTACAAAATCTAAAACCAGATTCAAGTCCCATGGCGCTGTAGGTGGAATAAATGAAGGCTGTACTCTGAGAACACCTTGCAGAAAAGGTGTGTGAGACGGCAATAGAGCCAATATTCTTTGAAAGTAAATTGACAAAGCAGATACCTGCACCTTTAGTGTTGATAAACGCAGTCCTCCATCTAACCCAGTTTGTAGTAATAACAAAAGACGGGATAACTTGAAAGATGATGTCGGAAACTTCCGAGCTTCACACCAACCTATATAGGCACGCCAAATCCTGTAATAATGAGCTGTCGTAACTGGATTTCTAGCACGTAACATGGTTGTTATAACCGATAGTGGAATGCCCTCTCTTCTTAAGAGGGCGGTCTCAACAGCCACCCCTACAAACGCATCCGCGCTAAATCAGGGTAAAGGAATGGACCCTGTCATAACAGGTCCGGACGTAGCGGAAGCGGCCAAGGATCGTCTGCGAGTAAGCAACAGAGAGGGCAGCGGAAACGGTGGAAACAGATACCCGAGGCTGTACGGCCACGCAATCGTGAGAGCATCCACACTGCCACTGCCTTTGTATCTCGCGTTCTGGACACATACTGGATTTTTGGTGATTGTGGCGAGATGTCATCAGGTCCACTTGAGGGTAACCCCACCTCTGGACCAACATGTGAAACACTTCTGGATTTAATGCCCATTCTCCTGGATGAAAATCCCGATGGCTGAGATCATCCGCCTCCCAGTTGTCCATTCTCATAATGAACACTACCGCCAATATCACTTGGTGATGTTCGGCCCAATTGAGGATTCGAGCTACTTCCCGCATTGCCATGCGGCTTCTCTTTCCCCTTTGTTTATTGATGTACGCGACCGCAGTTGCGTTGTCTGACTGCACTTAGACAGTCTGAGACCGAAGCAAGTGCACTACTTGTCGTAGCACATTGTAAATTGGTCGGAGTTCTAGGACATTTATAAACAGCAATCTGTCGTGATCCTCCCAGAGACCCTGGAGCTGACAATTGTGAACTACAGCTCCCCAACCTCCGAGACTCGCGTCTGTGATTAGAACTATCCAATTCCAGACGCCTAACCGATTTCCTGCGGTTAGATTGTGCACTTGGAGCCACCAGAGTACAGAAACTCTGGCCCGTGGAGACAACCTCACCCTCTAGTGAATCTGCAGATGCGAGGCCAACACTGTGCGAGCCCATGCAGTTGAAAAGGAAATGAGTGAAATCTTCCGAACAGAAGCGCTTTGAAAGCCGCCACTATTGTGCCTAACAGGCAAATGCACAAACATACCGAGGCTTGAGCACTAATCGTACCAGATGACGAATAGTCTGTACTTTCTGTTCTGGTAGACAAATTCCTCAATCTACCTTATCGAGAATCATTCCTAGGAAATGAAGTCGTTGAGACGGAATCCGACGTGAGTTCTTGAAGATGACAAACCAACCGTGCTGAACCAGCACATTGTACCTTAGCAACGCATGTTGAAGGCGCATTTGGTTGAGACGGAGCCTTGATGAGCAAATCGTCTAAGTACGGAACTATTATCACTTACAGGAATATGAGATGAGCCATCAAAACATACATCACTTTGGTGAATACCCTAAGCGCTGACGAGAGGGCAAACGGTAGAGCCTGAAACTGATAATGGATCTGCCGTATTGCAAACGCAAGAACCTCTGATGAGGTGGCCAAATCGGAATGTGTAAGTACGCATCCTCGAGATCCAGCGCAATCATGAATTCCTGTGGCTCTAAACCTGCAACTACTGTCCGCAGAGATTCCATCTTGAATCTGTAGTAAGTATGCAATATTGGCCTGACCAAGCCATCCGGCTTTGGTACCACAACAGACTGGAATAATAACAGTGACCTTGTTGGTGTACAGGGACCAGAATCAAAACTGCTGACTCCAGCAGAGAGTGAATGGCAATTTACCGAACCGCCCTCTTGCCGTCCTACACAGGCAGTCCTGTGTTGAAAAACCGCAGAGGCGGTAGACTGTCGAACTCTTATCTTTTAACACTAAATTGCGGATCCACCCATCTGTGGATATCTGCAACCATGCCAAATGAAACGTCTGAAGGCATGCTCCCACAACTGGAGAACCGAGATGGGCTGGGAGCCCGTCATGCCACTGGCTTGCCGGTGACCTTAGCGTCCGGACGACTGGCGTTGGTTTGTTGAAAACCACGTCCTCGACCTCGCCTACCAGGCGTGGCTGTTTGTCTACCAGGGCCTCGAAAGGGCTGAGGTCTAAAGAATTCGAACGCTGGTCCAGAGTATCCCGTGAAAAATACCTTTGTCCAAATTAGGACCAAACAACCTTCGCATAAGGTAATGCTTCTATTCTTCTCTCGACCTTTGCCTCCGCCTGCTAAGGACGCAGCCAGAGCGCTTGTCGTGCCACAACGAGTGACGCTGAAAGCCGAGAACTGACTAGGCAGACGTCCGGAGATGCTGTACATAGATAATCAGCAGCTTCGCAGATTTGATCAGCGAGAAGCATAAGGTGGACGTTTTGTAGGGCGGACCGGAGTCCTGTTATCCAGACAAGCAACGCCGTAGTTACCCAAATGCAAACCAAACACGGTCGAAGCAACACCCCTGCTGCTGTATACAGCGACTCTAGCATAGCTCAAATGGAGATGTCACTGACTTTGGAAACGGGTAACTAGACTGAAATCGGCGAGGTTTAGAAACCTGTGTATCAGGATCCTATTAACATCTTATTTAGAGATTCCACGCTGGAGATCTGTGGCCTAGTAAAGACCACCTTATAAATTGTCAGAGCCTCTTCAGTCCCTGTAAACTTCAGAGACTGACGCACCCACACTATCTGACTGCTGGTCTATTCACCCTTCTCACATTCATCTTGCGCAGTTAGGCCTGGCATAGAATCGTCAGGATTGCAACATAGCAGAAACTGGGAATTTATAAGGCAAATGAAAACTATCTTTGCAAAATAGGAGATGAAAATAAGATTTTACTCACCGGTAAATCTATTTCTCGTAGTCCGTAGTGGATGCTGGGACTCCGTAAGGACCATGGGGAATAGCGGCTACGCAGGAGACTGGGCACAACTAAAAGAAAGCTTTTGGTCTAACTGGTGTGCACTGGCTCCTCCCTCTATGACTCTCCTCCAGACTTCAGTTAGGATACTGTGCCCGGAAGAGCTGACACAATAAGGAAGGATTTTGAATCCCGGGTAAGACTCATACCAGCCACACCAATCACACCGTATAACTCGTGATACAATACCCAGTTAACAGTATGACAAAAACAGCCTCTCAACAGATGGCTCAACAATAACCCTTTAGTTAAACAATAACTATATACAAGTATTGCAGACAATCCGCACTTGGGATGGGCGCCCAGCATCCACTACGGACTACGAGAAATAGATTTACCGGTGAGTAAAATCTTATTTTCTCTGACGTCCTAAGTGGATGCTGGGACTCCGTAAGGACCATGGGGATTATACCAAAGCTCCCAAACGGGCGGGAGAGTGCGGATGACTCTGCAGCACCAAATGGGCAAACTCTAGGTCCTCCTCAGCCAGGGTATCAAACTTGTAGAATTTAGCAAATGTGTTTGACCCCGACCAAGTAGCTGCTCGGCAAAGTTGTAGAGCCGAGACTCCTCGGGCAGCCGCCCAAGAAGAGCCCACCTTCCTCGTGGAATGGGCTTTCACCGATTTAGGATGCGGCAGTCCAGCCGAAGAATGTGCAAGCTGAATCGTACTACAGATCCAGCGAGCAATAGTCTGCTTTGAAGCAGGAGCACCCAGCTTGTTGGGTGCATACAGGATAAATAGCGAGTCAGTTTTCCTGACACTAGCTGTCCTGGAAACATAAATTTACAGGGCCCTGACTACGTCCAACAACTTGGAAGGCTCCAAGTCTTTAGTAGCCGCAGGCACCACGATAGGTTGGTTCAGATGAAAAGCTGATACCACCTTAGGGAGAAACTGGGGACGAGTCCTCAATTCTGCCCTATCCATATGGAAAATCAGATAAGGGCTTTTACATGACAAAGCTGCCAGTTCTGATACACGCCTGGCCGAAGCCAAGGCCAACAACATGACCACTTTCCACGTGAGATATTTCAATTCCACGGTTTTAAGTGGCTCAAACCAATGTGACTTTAGAAAATCCAACACCACGTTGAGATCCCAAGGTGCCACTGGAGGCACAAAAGGGGGCTGAATATGCAGCACTCCCTTAACAAAAGTCTGAACTTCAGGTAGTGAAGCCAGTTCTCTCTGGAAGAAAATCGATAGAGCCGAAATCTGGACCTTAATGGAACCCAACTTTAGGCCCATAGTCACCCCTGACTGTAGGAAGTGCAGAAAACGGCCCAGCTGAAATTCCTCCGTTGGGGCCTTCCTGGCCTCACACCACGCAACATATTTTCGCCAAATGCGGTGATAATGGTTTGCGGTCACTTCTTTCCTCGCTTTAATCAGCGTAGGAATGACTTCCTCCGGAATGCCCTTTTCCTTCAGGATCCGGTGTTCAACCGCCATGCCGTCAAACGCAGCCGCGGTAAGTCTTGGAACAGACAGGGCCCCTGCTGCAGCAGGTCCTGTCTGAGCGGCAAAGGCCATGGGTCCTCTGAGATCATTTCTTGAAGTTCCGGGTACCAAGCTCTTCTTGGCCAATCCGGAACAATGAGTATAGTTCTTACTGGAATTGGTAATGACAATCCTGTACCACAAATCTGAGGTACTCCTGGTGAGGATGGTAAATGGGGACATGCAGGTAAGCATCCTTGATGTCCAGTGATACCATGTAATCCCCCTCGTCCAGGCTTGCAATAACCGCCCTGAGCGATTCCATCTTGAACTTGAATTTTTTTATATATGTGTTCAAGGATTTCAAATTTAAAATGGGTCTCACCGAACCGTCCGGTTTCGGTACCACAAACATTGTGGAATAGTAACCCCGTCCTTGTTGAAGTAGGGGCACCTTGACTATCACCTGCTGGGAATACAGCTTGTGAATTGCCTCTAGCACTGCCTCCCTGCCTGAGGGAGTTGTTGGCAAGGCAGATTTGAGGAAACGGCGGGAGGGAGACGTCTGGAATTCCAGCTTGTACCCCTGAGATACTACTTGAAGGATCCAGGGATCCACCCGTGAGCGAGCCCACCGATTGCTGAAGTTTTTGAGACGGGCCCCCACCGTACCTGGCTCCGCCTGTGGAGCCCCAGCGTCATGCGGTGGACTTGGAGGAAGCGGGGGAGGACTTTTGCTCCTGGGAACTGGCTGGATGCTGCAGCTTTTCCCCTCTACCTCTGCCTCTGGGCAGAAAGGACGCGCCTTTAACCCGCTTGCCCTTATTGGGCCGAAAGGACTGTACCTGATAATACTGTGCTTTCTTTGGCTGTGAGGGAACATGGGGTAAAAATGCTGACTTCCCAGCTGTTGCTGTGGAAACGAGGTCCGAGAGACCATCCCCGAACAACTCCCCCCCTTTATAAGGCAAAACTTCCATGTGCCTTTTAGAATCTGCATCACCTGTCCACTGCCGAGTCCATAACCCTCTCCTGGCAGAAATGCTGCGTCTTTAATATGCTCTACGGTTAGCAATATAGTGTCCCTGTCTAGGGTATCAATATTTTCCGACAGGGAATCTGACCACGCAGCTGCAGCACTGCACATCCATGCTGAAGCAATAGCTGGTCTCAGTATAATACCTGTGTGTGTATATACAGACTTCAGGATAGCATCCTGCTTTTCTATCAGCAGGCTCCTTTAGGGCGGCCGTATCCGGAGACGGTAGTGCCACCTTCTTTGACAAGCGTGTGAGCGCTTTATCCACCCTAGGGGATGTTTCCCAACGTGACCTATCCTCTGGCGGGAAAGGGTACGCCATTAGTAACCTTTTAGAAATTACCAGTTTCTTATCGGGGGAAGCCCACGCTTCTTCACACACTTCATTTAATTCCTCAGATGGAGGAAAAACTACTGGTAGTTTTTTCTCTCCAAACATAATACCCTTTTTTGTGGTACCTGGGGTAACATCAGAAATGTGCAACACATTTTTCATAGCCTCAATCATGTAACGTGTGGCCCTATTGGAAGTTACATTAGTCTCATCGTCGTCAACACTGGAGTCAGTATCCGTGTCAACATCTGTGTCTGCCATCTGAGGTAGCGGGTGTTTTAGAGCCCCTGATGGCTTTTGAGACGCCTGGGCAGGCACAGGCTGAGAAGCCGGCTGTCCCATATTTGGTATGTCGTCAAACCTTTTATGTAAGGAGTCTACAGTGTCCCGTAATTCCTTCCATATAACCATCCATTCAGGTGTCGGCCCCGCAGGGGGTGACATCACATTTATCGGCATCTGCTCCGCCTCCACATAAGCCTCCTCATCAAACATGTCGACACAGCCGTACCGACACACCGCACACACACAGGGAACGCTCTGACAGAGGACAGGACCCCACAAAGCCCTTTGGGGAGACAGAGAGAGTATGCCAGCACACACCAGAGCGCTATATAACACAGGGATGAACACTATAACTGAGGGATTTTCCCTTATAGCTGCTTAAATATATATTGCTGCGTCTAAATTTAGTGCCCCCCCTCTCTTTTTTACCCTTTGTAGCTTGAAACTGCAGGGGAGAGCCTGGGAGCGATCCTTCCAGCGGAGCTGTGAGGGAAAAATGGCGCCAGTGTGCTAAGGGAGATAGCCCCGCCCCTTTTTCGGCGGACTTTCTCACGCTTTTTTATGGATTCTGGCAGGGGTATTTTTCACATATATAGCCTCTGGGACTATATATTGTGATTATTTGCCAGCCAAGGTATTAATATTGCTGCTCAGGGCGCCCCCCCCCCCAGCGCCCTGCACCGATCAGTGACCGGAGTGTGAGGTGTGCATGAGGAGCAATGGCGCACAACTGCAGTGCTGTGCGCTACCTTGTTGAAGACCGAAGTCTTCTGCCGCCGATTTTCAGGACCATCTTCATGCTTCTGGCTCTGTAAGGGGGACGGCGGCGCGGCTCCGGGACCGGACGATCGAGGTCGGGCCCTGTGTTCGATCCCTCTGGAGCTAATGGTGTCCAGTAGCCTAAGAAGCCCAAGCTAGCTGCAAGCAGGTAGGTTCGCTTCTTCTCCCTTTAGTCCCTCGTAGCAGTGAGTCTGTTGCCAGCAGATATCACTGAAAATAAAAAACCTAAAATATACTTTCTTTTCTAGGAGCTCAGGAGAGCCCCTAGTGTGCATCCAGCTCAGCCGGGCACAAGATTCTAACTGAAGTCTGGAGGAGGGTCATAGAGGGAGGAGCCAGTGCACACCAGTTAGACCAAAAGCTTTCTTTTAGTTGTGCCCAGTCTCCTGCGGAGCCGCTATTCCCCATTGTCCTTACGGAGTCCCAGCATCCACTTAGGACGTCAGAGAAATGGGAGTATAAAATATACTGTGCATGTGGTAGAACTCACCGGGAACCCACTGGTACAGACATTGCAGTGAAACAACTTTTCAGTCTTTGCTGGTGACTGACTTATTATGTAACCAGACAAATAAATAGACAAAGAAACCAATTCCACCTCAGTAAAATTGCGAAAATGTGTATATGGTCAAAGTGCAGTGCACGTGGCCAGACCATAAGAAACCTGATCCAAAAATTCCTACCAACACCCCTGCGCCATCCGGTGGAGCAGTGTTGTAGGACAGGAACGTTCTGGAAAAGAAACCGAAAGTATGATTAAAATGGCCTCCAGCCATGTGCTTATAGTCAAACAACATAAAGCATATTTCGTTACATGACCATATATACATACATACAGTATTTTATATACATTTTCTATGGTATAACATTGTCTATGGTATAACAAATGCTACACGAATGCATATATAACACAATGCAGCCCCTTCTTTAGCATAGGCTGTGTATTGCTGCTGCTGTGGCATAATCTCTCCCCCCCCCCCCCCCCCCTGCAGCTGCGCTACAAGTAATAGGGACAGGGAAACTCCTGACCGCCCAACATGAGCCCACTAGTTACTAGAGGGCTGTTTTACAGGGACAGACCGCGGCAGCAGTGTGCACTGTCCGCTGTCTGAGTGATCAGAGGCGCCGGCATCCCCCCCCACAATAGGTTGGTTCAAATGAAACGCTGATACCACCTTAGGGAGAAATTGGGGACGAGTCCTCAATTCTGCCCTGTCCATATGGAAAATCAGATATGGGCTTTTACAGGACAAAGCCGCCAATTCTGACACACGCCTAGCTGAGGCCAAGGCCAACAGCATGACTACCTTCCACGTGAGATACTTCAACTCCACGGTCTGAAGTGGCTCAAACCAATGTGATTTTAGGAAATCCAACACAACGTTGAGATCCCAAGGTGCCACTGGAGGCACAAAAGGGGGCTGAATACGCAGCACTCCCTTAACAAACGTCTGAACTTCAGGCAGTGACGCCAGTTCTTTTTGAAAGAAAATAGACAGGGCCGAAATAAGGACTTTAATGGATCCCAATTTTAGGCCCATAGTTACTCCTGACTGTAGTAAGTGCAGAAATCGACCCAGCTGAAATTCCTCTGTTGGGGCCTTCCTGGCCTCACACCAAGCAACATATTTTCGCCATATGCGGTGATAATGTTTTGCTGTCACATCTTTCCTAGCTTTAATCAGCGTAGGGATGACTTCATCCGGAATTCCCTTTTCCATTAGGATCCGGCGTTCAACCGCCATGCCGTCAAACGCAGCCGCGGTAAGTCTTGGAACAGACAGGGCCCCTGCTGCAGCAGGTCCTGTCGGAGCGGCAGAGGCCAAGGGTCCTCTGAGATCATTTCTTGTAGTTCCGGGTTCCAAGTTCTTCTTGGCCAATCCGGAACGATGAGTATAGTTCTTACTCCTCTCTTTCTTATTATCCTCAGTACCTTTGGTATGAGAGGAAGAGGAGGGAACACATAAACCGACTGGTATACCCACGGTGTCACTAGAGCGTCCACAGCTATCGCCCGAGGGTCCCTTGACCTGGCGCAATATCTTTTTAGCTTTTTGTTGAGGCGGGACGCCATCATGTCCACCTGTGGCCTTTCCCAACGATTTACAATCAGCTTGAAGACTTCTTCCGTCTTCTGGCTCTGCAAGGGGGACGGCGGCGCGGCTCCGGGAACGGACGATCGAGGTCGGGCCCTGTGTTCGATCCCTCTGGAGCTAATGGTGTCCAGTAGCCTTAGAAGCACAAGCTAGCTGCAAGCAGGTAGGTTTGCTTCTCTCCCCTCAGTCCCTCATAGCAGTGAGTCTGTTGCCAGCAGATCTCACTGAAAATAAAAAACCTAACAAATACTTTCTTTTCTAGTAAGCTCAGGAGAGCCCACTAGGTGCATCCAGCTCTGGCCGGGCACAGATTCTAACTGAGGTCTGGAGGAGGGGCATAGAGGGAGGAGCCGGTGCACACCAGATGTAGTACCTAATCTTTCTTTTAAGAGTGCCCAGTCTCCTGCGGAGCCCGTCTATTCCCCATGGTCCTTACGGAGTATCCAGCATCCACTAGGACGTCAGAGAAATATTTAAAAGTAAAAAATGTATGTCCCCCTCTGGAGGTCCACACTTGTGCTTCCTGTCCATGTGAGCACCGAAAAAACACTGAGGTATTCTGGGAGTATGGAGGGGAGGAGAGTTACTGAAATTTGAATATTCAGTGCCCAGTCCTTGCTAACACCGTCCATATCCCCAAGAGTACTCCAGTGACCCCTAGTGGATGAAAAAGAAAGGGACCCTTTTTAGACTCCTACCAAGACCAAAGCCATGGCATGCCACGGGTGGTCTTCTGTTTGCCGGCGGTCGGGCTCCCGGCGCTCAGTATACCGGCGCCGGGAGCCCGACAGCCGGAATACCGACAATTATTTTCCCTCGTGGGGGTCCACGACCCCCATAGAGGGAGAATAAAATAGTGTGGCGCGCGTAGCGCGCCACCGTGCCCGTAGCGTGGCGAGCGCAGCGAGCCCGCAAGGGGCTCATTTGCGCTCGCCAAGCTGTCGGTAAGCCGGCGGTCGGGCTCCCGGCGCCGGGATGCTGGTCGCCGGGAGCACGACCGCCGGCCAGCCGTAGTGAACCCAATGCCACGACTGATTAGGTGCATTTCCGAGACACAATGAGCTCATCAGCTGCCATGTTCTGAAGTAATGCAAATGCAATGTGGATGAGCCCAGACAAAATTAGAGAAACTGATCTGAGCCTACATTACTACAAGTTCTCCCTTACGGTATTGGCTCCAAGAACCTATCAAATGCTTTAAGTGAAGCCAAAGAAAAAGGTATTTGTGAGGATACAAACAATTCATTTAAACTTGGGGGTTTCATTTGATTTTCAGGTCTGTACCATCCCTTAGGGTTGCAGCATTCGGGAACCAGAATATTGGTCGTCTTAGAAAACCGTACTATGGTAGGAGAATCCACTATATATAAAAAAAAAAAAATCCATAAGGGTTGCGTCCTGTGATCAGGTCTGGTTCATGCATCGTATACTCTTGCAATGGACTATAGAATTCTTGACACAGCCGACACTAAATCCTCAATACTATGCAGTGTACTGGTATCCTTGTCAAAATATCAATGTCAGTATCCTGCAGAAGGAGGGTAGATCCCTGCTTGGCACCCCTTGGAAGTGTAGCAAGCTGCATAGGAGTTACAGATTAGTAAGGGATCTTGCTGAGGATGGTGCTGCCATAACTTTCAGCCAAGTGTGAACGCTGACCATTCACCCACATGTGAAAGAGACGACACTCATTTAGAATAAAATGTAAAAAACAAAACAAAAACCTCTTCATTAATTTTTAAATTCAAGTCCATGGCATTCTCAACCTAGGAACAGGCATGCGCAGAGACTGACTGGCGGGTGCCGCTCCGGACTTCCCCCCCCCCCCTCCAAGGCATTATAGTGTTCTCTCACCTCCCATGTCCTGGATATAGACTGCTTACCTGGGCCGCCCAGGTTAGCAGTCTATGGGCCGCCCAGGTGAGCAGTCTATATCCAGGACAGGGGAGGTGAGAGAACACTATAATGCCGTGGAGGGGGAGTCCGGAGCGGCACCCGCCAGTCAGTCTCTGCGCACGCCTATGAACCTAGGATACAGAGACTGATATTCATTAAATTCAGCCAAGCTTTTTGGGGGGGGACATAAACCAGTGTGTTTTAAAGGGAAGCATTCGATATCCCGGCTGTCGTGATCCCGGCGCCGGGATATCGACAACTATTCTCTCTTGGGTGTCCACGACACCGCTGGAGAGAGAATAAATAGCGTGGCGCGCAGTCGTGCCCGCAGCGTGGACGAAGGGGCGTGGATGAAGGGCACGGACCAGGCCCACGCCGAGAGGTCTGGGGATTGGAAGGCCGGTACCACTATTTCTTTGTTAAGGTGGAAACGGTACACCACCTTGGAAAGGTAGCCAGGCAGTGTGAGATCAGCCTTGTCCCAATGAAAGATCAGAAAAGAGCGACAGGAGAGTGCACCCCAATTATTACACCAAACGGGTATATGCAATAGCAAGATATAAAAAATATAAAAATAAAAGGTATTTGCCATTAACCATTTGAGGTCTACTGATTCCAGGGGTTCAAAGAAAGGTTCCCGACGTGCCTGGAGAACCACTAACAATTCAGACTGAGCATTTGGAGGGACAAAGTGCGGTTGAATATGAAGGAACCCTAAAGAAATGTGCGAACATCCAGCAGTGAACCAATTCTGCGTTGAAACCAGACTGACAGAGCAGAGACATGTACGTTCAGAGGCCAGGCGGAGTACAAGGTCCAATCCGGCTTGAAGAAAGCCAAGGATTCGGGAAACTAAAAAATAGGATTTTACCTACCGGTAAATCCTTTTCTCATAGTCTGTAGAGGATGCTGGGATCCACATTAGTACCATGGGGTATAGACGGGTCCACCAGGAGCCATTGGCACTTTAAGAGTGAGAGTGTGGGCTGGCTCCTCCCTCTATGCCCCTCCTACCAGACTCAGTCTAGAAACTGTGACCGAGGAGACTGACATCTTCGAGAGAAGGAGTTAACACAGATAGTGGCGAGATTCATACCAGCTCACACATACAAGGCACATCAAGCTAACTAGCTTGAAAAACTCTGCAACTGCTGAAACATTACTTACCAAGTAACAATGCAGTACATAACTAAAAGTTGTACTGAACCAGATAACGACTGCAGGAAAACGAAGCACTGGGCAGGCGCCCAGCATCCTCTACAGACTACGAGAAAATAAGAATTTACTCACCGGTAATTCTATTTCTCGTAGTCCGTAGTGGATGCTGGGTACTCCGTAAGGACCATGGGGAATAGACGGGCTCCGCAGGAGACTAGGCACTCTTTAAAGAAAGATTAGGTACTACATCTGGTGTGCACTGGCTCCTCCCTCTATGCTCCTCCTCCAGACCTCAGTTATCGAAACTGTGCCCGGAAGAGCTGACATTACAAGGAAAGGATTTGGAATCCAGGGTAAGACTCATACCAGCCACACCAATCACACCGTACAACTTGTGATAACTATACCCAGTTAACAGTATGAATAACAGCTGAGCCCCATTCAACAGATGGCTCAGAACAATAACACTATAGTTAAGCAATAACTATATACAAGTATTGCAGAAGTCCGCACTTGGGACGGGCTCCCAGCATCCACTACGGACTACGAGAAATAGAATTACCGGTGAGAAAATTCTTATTTTCTCTGACGTCCTAGTGGATGCTGGGTACTCCGTAAGGACCATGGGGATTATACCAAAGCTCCCAAACGGGCGGGAGAGTGCGGATGACTCTGCAGCACCGAATGAGCAAACTCAAGGTCCTCCTCAGCCAGGGTATCAAACTTGTAGAATTTTGCAAACGTGTTTGATCCCGACCAGGTAGCAGCTCAGCAAAGTTGTAAAGCCGAGACCCCTCGGGCAGCCGCCCAAGAAGAGCCCACCTTCCTCGTGGAATGGGCTTTTACTGATTTAGGATGCGGCAGTCCAGCCGCCGAATGAGCCTGCTGAATCGTGCTACAGATCCAGCGAGCAATAGTCTGCTTAGAAGCAGGAGCACCCAGCTTGTTGGGTGCATGCAGGATAAACAGCGAGTCAGTTTTTCTGACTCTAGCCGTCCTGGAAACATAGATTTTCAGGGCCCGGACTACGTCCAGCAACTTGGAATTCTCCAAGTCCCGAGTAGCCGCAGGCACCACAATAGGTTGGTTCAAATGAAACGCTGATACTACCTAAGGGAGAAATTGGGGACGAGTTCTCAATTCTGCCCTGTCCATATGGAAGATCAGATAGGGGCTTTTACATGACAAAGCCGCCAATTCTGACACACGCCTAGCCGAAGCCAAGGCCAATAGCATGACCACTTTCCACTTGAGATATTTTAGCCCCACGGTCTTAAGTGGGTCAAACCAATGTGATTTTAGGAAATCCAACACAACGTTGAGATCCCAAGGTGCCACTGGAGGCACAAAAGGGGGCTGAATATGCAGCACTCCCCTGACAAACGTCTGAACTTCAGGCAGTGAAGCCAGTTCTTTTTGAAAGAAAATAGACAGGGCCGAAATCTGGACTTTTATGGATCCCAATTTTAGACCCATAGTCACTCCTGACTGTAGGAAGTGCAGAAATCGACCCAGCTGAAATTCCTCTGTTGGGGCCTTCATAGCCTCACACCAAGCAACATATTTTCGCCATATGCGGTGATAATGTTTTGCGGTCACATCCTTCCTTGCTTTTATCAGCGTAGGAATGACTTCAACCGGAATACCCTTTTCCATCAGGATCCGGCGTTCAACCGCCATGCCGTCAAACGCAGCCGCGGTAAGTCTTGGAACAGACAGGGCCCCTGCTGCAGCAGGTCCTGTCGGAGCAGCAGAGGCCAAGGGTCCTCTGAGATCATTTCTTGTAGTTCCGGGTACCAAGTTCTTCTTGGCCAATCCTGAACGATGAGTATAGTTCTTACTCCTCTCTTTCTTATTATCCTCAGTACCTTTGGTATGAGAGGAAGAGGAGGGAACACACAAACCGATTGGTACACCCACGGTGTCACTAGAGCGTCCACAGCTATCGCCTGAGGGTCCCTTGACCTGGCGCAATATCTTTTTAGCTTTTTGTTGAGGCGGGACGCCATCATGTCCACCTGTGGCCTTTCCCAACGATTTACAATCAGCTGGAAGACTTCTGGATGAAGTCCCCACTCTCCCGGGTGGAGGTCGTGCCTGCTGAGGAAGACTGCTTCCCAGTTGTCCACTCCCGGAATGAACACTGCTGACCGTGCCATCACGTGATTCTCCGCCCATCGGAGAATCCTTGTGGCTTCTGCCATTGCCATCCTGCTTCTTGTGCCGCCCTGTCGGTTTACATGGGCGACCGCCGTGATGTTGTCTGACTGAATCAGCACCGGCTGGTTTTGAAGCAGGGGTTTTGCTTGACTTAGGGCATTGTAAATGGCCCTTAGTTCCAGAATATTTATGTGTAGGGAAGTCTCCTGACTCGACCATTGTCCTTGGAAGTTTCTTCCCTGAGTGACTGCCCCCCAACCTCGGAGGCTTGCATCTGTGGTCACCAAGACCCAGTCCTGTATGCCGAATCTGCGGCCCTCGAGAAGATGAGCACTCTGCAGCCACCACAGCAGAGACACCCTGGCCCTCGGGTACAGGGTGATCAGCCGATGCATCTGAAGATGCGATCCGGACCACTTGTCTAACAGATCCCACTGAAAGATCCTTGCATGGAACCTGCCGAAGGGAATTGCTTCGTAAGAAGCTACCATCTTTCCCAGGACTCGCGTGCAGTGATGCACAGACACCTGTTTTGGTTTCAGGAGGTCTCTGACCAGAGATGACAACTCCTTGGCCTTCTCCTCCGGGAGAAACACCTTCTTCTGTTCTGTGTCCAGAATCATACCCAAGAACAGCAGACGCGTCGTAGGAACCAGCTGCGACTTTGGGATATTCAGAATCCAGCCGTGCTGTTGTAGCACTTCCTGAGATAGTGCTACTCCGACCAACAACTGCTCCATGGACCTCGCCTTTATAAGGAGATCGTCCAAGTATGGGATAATTATAACTCCCTTCTTTCGAAGGAGTATCATCATTTTGGCCATTACCTTGGTAAATACCCTCGGTGCCGTGGACAGACCAAACGGCAACGTCTGGAATTGGTAATGGCAGTCCTGTACCACAAATCGGAGGTACTCCTGGTGAGGTGGGTAAATGGGGACATGTAGGTAAGCATCCTTGATGTCCAGTGATACCATATAATCCCCCTCTTCCAGGCTTGCAATAACCGCCCTGAGCGATTCCATTTTGAACTTGAACTTCCTTATATAAGTGTTCAAGGATTTCAAATTTAGAATGGGTCTCACCGAACCGTCTGGTTTCGGTACCACAAACATTGTGGAATAGTAACCCCGTCCCTGCTGAAGGAGGGGAACTTTGATTATCACCTGCTGGAGGTACATCTTGTGAATTGCCGCCAGTACTACCTCCCTGTCCTTGGGAGTAGCTGGCAAGGCTGATTTGAGGTAACGGCGAGGGGGAGACGTCTCGAACTCCAGCTTGTATCCCTGAGATACCACTTGTAGAACCCAGAGATCCACCTGTGAGCGAACCCACTGGTCGCTGAAGTTCCGGAGACGGGCCCCCACCGCACCTGGCTCCACCTGTGGAGCCCCAGCGTCATGCGGTGGACTTAGTGGAAGCAGGGGAGGATTTTTGTTCCTGGGAACTGGCTGTCTGGTGCAGCTTTTTCCCTCTACCCCTGCCTCTGGGCAGAAAGGACGCGCCTCTGACCCGCTTGCCTTTCTGAGGCCGAAAGGACTGTACTTGATAATACGGTGCTTTCTTAGGCTGTGAGGGAACCTGAGGTAAAAAAGTCGACTTCCCAGCTGTTGCTGTGGATACGAGGTCCGAGAGACCGTCCCCAAACAGTTCCTCACCCTTATAAGGCAAAACCTCCATGTGCCTTTTAGAATCAGCATCACCTGTCCACTGCCGAGTCCATAATACTCTCCTGGCAGAAATGGACATTGCATTAATTCTGGATGCCAGCCGGCAAATGTCCCTCTGTGCATCCCTCATATATAAGACTACGTCTTTAATATGCTCTATGGTTAGCAAAATAGTGTCCCTGTCAAGGGAATCAATGTCATCAGACAGGGAATCAGACCATGCTGCTGCAGCACTACACATCCATGCTGAAGCAATAGCAGGTCTCAGTATAGTACCTGAGTGTGTATACACAGACTTCAGGATAGCCTCCTGCTTTCTATCTGCAGGCTCCTTTAAGGCGGCCGTACCCTGAGACGGCAGTGCCACCTTTTTTGATAAGCGTGTGAGCGCCTTGTCCACCCTAGGGGATGTCTCCCAGCGTAACCTATCCGTTGGCGGGAAAGGATACGCCATTAGTAACCGCTTAGAAATCACTAGTTTCTTATCTGGGGAACCCCACGCTTCTTCACACAATTCATTTAACTCATCAGATGGGGGAAAAGTCACTAGCTGCTTTTTCTCCCCAAACATAATACCCTTTTTTGTGGTAACCGGGTTAATGTCAGAAATGTGCAACACATTTTTCATTGCCGTAATCATGCATCGGATGGCCCTTGTGGATTGTACATTTGTCTCATACTCGTCTACACTGGAGTCAGACTCCGTGTCGACATCTGTGTCTGCCATCTGAGGTAGCGGGCGTTTTTGAGCCCCTGATGGCCTCTGAGATGCCTGGGCAGGCGCGGGCTGAGATGCCGGCTGTCCCAAAGCTGCGTCATCTAACCTTTTATGCAAGGAGTTGACACTGTCGGTTAATACCTTCCACATATCCATCCACTCTGGTGTCGGCCCCGCAGGGGGCGACATCACACTTATCGGCACCTGCTCCGCCTCCACGTAAGCGTCCTCATCAAACATGTCGACACAGCCGTACCGACACACCGCACACACACACAGGGAATGCTCTGACTGAGGACAGGACCCCACAAAGTCCTTTGGGGAGACAGAGAGAGAGTATGCCAGCACACACCAGAGCGCTATATAACAGAGGGATTTACACTATACACAAGTGAATTTTCCCACAATAGCTGCTTATATCACAATTTGCGCCTAAATTTATGTGCCCCCCCCTCTCTTTTTTACCCTTTCCGTATTGTATACTGCAGGGGAGAGCCTGGGGAGCGTCCTTCCAGCGGAGCAGTGAAGAGAAAATGGCGCTGGCTGTGCTGAGGAAGATAGCCCCGCCCCTTCAGCGGTGGGCTTCTCCCGCTTTTTTAATAATAATTATGGCGGGGGATTAGGCACATATACAGTTTAGAACTGTATTATGTGCATTTTGCCACTTAAGGTATACTAATTGCAGCCCAGGGCGCCCCCCCCCAGCGCCCTGCACCCACCAGTGACCGGAGCGTGTGGTGTGCTGTGGGAGCAATGGCGCACAGCTGCAGTGCTGTGCGCTACCTTATTGAAGACCGGAGTCTTCAGCCGTCGATTTTCTCCGAAATCTTCAGTCTTCTGGCTCTGCAAGGGGGACGGCGGCGCAGCTCCGGGAACGGACGATCGAGGTCGGGCCCTGTGTTTGATCCCTCTGGAGCTAATGGTGTCCAGTAGCCTCAGAAGCACAAGCTAGCTGCAAGCAGGTAGGTTTGCTTCTCTCCCCTCAGTCCCTCGTAGCAGTGAGTCTGTTGCCAGCAGATCTCACTGAAAATAAAAAAACCTAACAAATACTTTCTTTTTAGTGAACTCAGAGCCCACTAAGTGCATCCAGCTCTGGCCGGGCACAGATTCTAACTGAGGTCTGGAGGAGGGGCATAGAGGGAGGAGCCAGTGCACACCAGATGTAGTACCTAATCTTTCTTTAAAGAGTGCCCAGTCTCCTGCGGAGCCCGTCTATTCCCCATGGTCCTTACGGAGTACCCAGCATCCACTAGGACGTCAGAGAAAAGGATTTCCCGGTAGGTAACCAAAATCCTATTTTCTCTTACGTCCTAGAGGATGCTGGGGTCCACATTAGTACCATGGGGATGTACCAAAGCTCCCAGAGCGGGAGGGAGAGCGAGGAGGCTCCTGCAGCACTGATTGACTGACCTTCAGATCATCAGAGGCCAAAGTATCGAACTTGTAGAACTTAGCAAACGTGTTCGACCCAGACCAAGTTGCCGCTTGGCAAAGTTGTAACGCAGAAACACCCCGGGCAGCCGCCCAGGAAGAACCCACCTTACGAGTAGAGTGGGCCTTAACAGATTTTGGACACGGCAAGCCTGCCGTAGAGTAAGCATGCTGGATAGTGAACCTAATCCAGAGAGATATCGTCTGATTTGAAGCAGGACACCCTAGTTTCTTGGGAACATACAGGACAAACAGAGTCCGATTTCCTGTGAAGAGCAGTCCTCTTCACACATTCTCAAAGCCCTCACCACATTCAAGGACTTTGACGAAAATGAGGAGTCAGTAGCCAATGGTACCACAATAGGTTGGTTGATATGAAATGCCGACACAACCTTTGGAAGAAACTGCCGACGTGTCCGGATCTCAGCTCTATCTCCGTGGAATATCAAGTAAGGGCTTTAACAGGACGAAGCTCCCAATTCTGACACACATCTAGCAGAAGCTAAGGCCAACAGCGTGACAGCCTTCCATGTAAGAAATTTGACCTCTACCTCCTATAGAGGCTCAAACCAGTCTGACTGGAGAAACTGCAACACCATGTTAAGGTACCAAGGCGCCGTAGGCGGTACAAAAGGTAGGTTGGATGTGCAGAACTCCCTTCAAAAAGTCTGAACCTCAGGGAGGGAAGCCAATTGTTTCTGGAAGAAAATGGACAGGGCCGAAATCTGGACCTTCACATAGCTCAACCTCAGGCCCATATCCACACCTGCTTGTAGGAAGAGGAGAAACCATCCCAGTTGAAACTCCACCGCAGGAAACTTCTTGGACTCACACCAAGAGACATATTTCTTCCAAATACGATGGTAACGTTTAGACCAGTGATCTCCAACCCATAGCTCGCGAGTTACCGGTAGCTCGCCGTAGTATTTTCAGTAGCTCACAGAGCGCACGGGCTTAGGCAGTCACTGGCACTCATCCTCTCTTCATTTTTAATATGGTTCCGGCCGTCAGCCAATCAGAGCTTGTGGACTGGCAGTGGCGGCACCTGATTGGCTGCTGGACAGCGAATTTTGATTGGCTCACTTACCGACACTATATTTTAAATGCCCGCCGCCGGAGACTGTCACCTCACCGCAGCCGCTCTCCGGACTTCACAGGAGAGCCGCGCGCTGCACTCTCCTCCCCTTCCGTCCCTCATACAGGAAGAGCAGCACCGGCGGCAGTAGAAGCCAGCAAGGGTTAGCACTGTGTGGGGCACTGTATCACACAATGCATTGTATCTGGCACTGACGGGGGGGGGGGGGGGGCATTGTATCTGGCACTGACTGGGAGGCATTATTTGTGTATCCGGCACTGCTGAGGGGCATTATTTGTGTATCCGGCACTGCTGAGGGGCATTATTTGTGTATCCGGCACTGCTGAGGGGCATTATTTGTGTATCCGGCACTGCTGAGGGGCATCTGTATATCTGGTACTGCTGAGGGGCAGTACTTGTAGTTGTGAGGCCACACCCACTTATGAGGCCACTCCCGTTTTCGCAAGAACGCACGCGCATTGGTGGGAGGGGGTAGCGCCTTCAGAGGTTTTATTTTCCGAAAGTAGCTCACACCCCAATTAAGGTTGGAGACCACTGGTTTAGACGTTACCCCTTTCCTAGACTGTATCAGGGTAGGAATGACCTTCTTCGGAATGCCCTTCCGAGCAAGTATCAGGCGTTCAACCTCCATGCCGTCAAACGTAGCCGCGGTAAGTATTGACAGGCGAGCGGCCCCTGCTGCAGCAGGTCCTCCTGAAGAGGAAGAGGCTCGGCTCTTCCTGCAAGAGATTCAGAAGGTCCGCGTACCAAGCCCGCATTAGCCAGTCTGGAGCAATGAGGATCGCTTGAACTCTTGTTCTCCTTACGAGCTTTAGAACTCTTGGAATGAGTGGGAGTCGTGGAAACACGTACACCGCCTGGAACACCCACGGAGACACCAGGGCATCCACTGCCACTGCTTGTGGGTCCCTCGACCTGGAACAATAGCGTCAAAGCTTCTTTTTGAGACGAGAGGCCATCATGTCTATTTGGGGTAACCCCCAAAGGTCTGTTATTTCCTTGAACACCTCCGGATGGAGACCCCACTTCCCCGGATGGAGATCGTGTCTGCTGAGGAAGTCTGCTTCCCAGTTGTCCACTCCCAGAATGAAGATTAAAGAGGGCACCAAAGCGTGTTTTTCTGCCCAAAGGAGGATTCTCGTCACCTCTATCATCGCAGCTCTACTTTTCGTTCCGCCCTGTCTGTTTATGTAAGCAGTCATTACATTGTCCGACTGCACTTGAATGGCCCGATTTCTTAGAAGATGGGCCGCCTGAAGAAGACCGCTGTAGACGGTTCTTAGTTCCAGGATATTGATAAGCAGGCCGGCTTCCAGACTTGAAAACCTTCCTTGGAAGGTTTCCCCTTCAGTGACTGCGCCCCAGCCCCAGAGGCTCGCATCCGTGGTTAGAAGAAGGACCCAGTCCTGAATCTCGAACCTGCGGCCTTCCATAAGGTGAGGTAATTGGAGCCACAAGAGGAGTGAAATCCTGGCCTTTGACGACAGACTAATTCTCTGGTGTATATGTAGATGAGATCCTGACCACTTGTCCAGGAGATCCAGTTGGAAGGCCCGAGCATGGAACCTCCTGTACTGGAGAGCCTCGTAAGAGGCCACCGTCTTCCCCAAGAGGCGAATGCATTGATGAACAGACACCCGGGCTGGCTTCAGGACATCCCGGACAATTGTTTGCATCACCAACGCCTTGTTCTGCGGAAGAAACACCCTCTGCACTTCCGTGTCGAGGATCATCCTCAGAAAAGACAACCTCCAGGTTGGTTCCAAATGAGATTTTGGAAGGTTCAGAATCCAACCGTGGACTCTGACTAGGCGGGTCTTGAGTACAATGGACTGCAACAGCTCCTCCTTGGATGATGCTTTTATCAGTAGATGGTCTAAATACGGAATGATGTTCACCCCCATTTTCAGAGTAGAACCATCATCTCCGCCATCACCTTGGTGAACACCCGTGGCGCTATAGAAAGGCCAAATGGCAGGGCCTGGAACTGGAAAGGACAGTACAGAAATGCAAAACGAAGATAAGACTGATGCGGTAGCCAAATCAGAATGTGGAGGTACGCATCCTTGATAACCAGGGATACCAGGAATTCCCCCTCTTCCAGACCTGATATCACCGCCCCGAGAGACTCCATTTTGAACTTGAACTCCTTCAGAAAAGGATTCAGTGATTTTAGGTTCAGAATGGGCCTGACCGAACCATCCGGTTTCAGTACCACAAAAAGGTTGGAATAGTAACCCATGGCTTGCGAATGAGGAGGCACTGGCACAACGACCTCTGCCTCCACCAACTTCTGAACCGCTGCTTGTAGGATAGTCCTGTCCGCCAGCAGAGCTGGCAAGCCAGATTTGAAAAATCGGTGAGGGAGATTTTGAAATTCCAACCTGTATCCCTGGGGGACAATATCTACCACCTAGGGATCCAGGCCGGACAATACCCAGACGTGACTGAACTGTCTGATACTCGCTCCCACTGGCATGCGGAGGACTTCGGCATACTGGAAGCAGGCTGTTTCCTGGGAACCTGCCGCAGCAGATTTCTTGGATTTAGCTCAACCTTCCCTAAAGAAGGTATTGGACAGCTTGGCCTTTCAAGGCTTGTTAAATCAAAAGGACTGCGATGCTGATGAAGAGAAGGATTTCTTCAGAGCAGGTGCTGCTGAGGGAAGAAACGGGAGACTTACCCGCCGCAACCGTGGATATCCACCAGTCCAAAGCTTCCCAAAAGAGAGCCTGACCTGTGTAGGGTAGGGACTCCACACTTTTCCTGTATTCCGCGTCGGACGGCCACTGGCGCAGCCACAGTCCCCGACGAGCTGAAACAGACATGGAAGAGATCCCCGCAGCCATGGAACCCAGATCTTTCATGGATTCTACCATAAAACCTGCTGAATCGTGAATGTTACGCAAAAACAATTCAACATCACCCTTATCCATTGTATCCAAATCCTCAAGTAAGGTGCCTGACCATTTCACTATAGCTTTTGCAATCCATGCACTAGCAATAGTGGGACGTAATACGGCCCCCGAAGCCGTGTACATTGATTTAAATGTATTATCAATCTTTCGATCAGCTGGCTCCTTTAAGGCGGTAAATCCCGGAACAGGCAAAACCACCTTTTTTGAGAGTCTGGACACAAGATGCGTCAACAATTGGTGGGCTTTCCCATTTTTTTCTATACTCCTCAGGGAAAGGAAATGCCACCTGGACCCTTTTAGGGATGTGGAATTTTTACTCAGCGTTTTCCCATGCTTTCTCAAATATAGCCTTCAATTCCTTTGACGCAGGGAAGGTTAGCGAGAATTTCTTATTTTCAGTGAAAAAAGCCTCCTCAACCTTCTCAGGTGTGGTATCCGTAATATTCAACACATCCCTGATAGCCTCTATCATCAATTGCACCCCCTTTGCAAGAGAGGCAGACCCCCGCAACACATCCCCATTACCGTCTGTGGTATCAGAATCGGTATCCGTGTCATCTTGCATGACATAAATAAGCGAAAGTTTGTGGGGGTATACAGCGGAGCGTCCTGAGGTACCAGAATCGGCCCATACTGCCATTGAGTACTGTAATACATGGGTTGCGGATTCATTACTTGCAACCCTATCTGAAATCTGAGAAATCCAAGATTTGATAGAGGGAAACCACTCAGGTTCCCTTGCTGGAATCTGTGCTAGACCAGTGCTATCCTGATTACATGGAATGGGATCACCCTGGGATCATATCCTTCGCAGCATATGACACAGTGTCCCTGGACATAGCTAAAGTAGACCACAAAACACTCCACACACACACACAGGGGAGGGCAGAGTTCCCCCCCCCCCCCCCCCCCAAGAATGGCAAGACAGAGAAAGATTGGAGCCAACCCACACACAGCGCTTCTAACCAAAGGGAGACCCCTTGCCAGCGCTGATTGTGCACCTTAATAGGATGCACAGTTGTATTGCTGCCTCCCCCCCCCCTCCTACAACCCCCATGGTACCGTGAGAGATAGCTGGCGTTGCTGTGGAGGTACCTGCTTTCTCCTGGGAGGCGCTGTGCAGGCAGGAAAATGGCGCTGAACACTGCTGGGTCTGCTCTGAGGAGAAGCTCCGCCCCCAATATGGTGCTGTCTTCCCACTCTTCATCTGATTATACTGGCCTGAGGATTGATGCTGGCTGAGATCCTGGTACCCCGACAGGCTTTGTGACCAGTGCAGGGTGTAAGCGCTGGCCCAGGGCGCCCCTCACCACGCCGCACTATGTACCGCTGAGCCATCCCGGAGCGCATTTAATACTGCGCTCCTACCCTGCTACCACCATCTTCACACCAGCCCCCCATTTCCAGGCAGGGGGGGTCGTTGTCTTACTCGCCACAATCTTCAGCTTTGTAAGGTGTTGGCAGCATGCTGCTGGGGTGAGCGATCCCCTGAGGCGAGGAACGATCTATACCCTCAGAAGCTCAGTGTCCTGTCAGCAGAGTAAGTGGTTCAGACCCCGCAGGGCAGACATTATTCCCCCCCTTAGTCCCACGCTGCAGGAAGGATGTTGCCAGCATCCACCCTGTAAAAAAAAAAAATCAAAAATAATATTTTACTAGAAAAGCTCTGGAGAGCACCCCTAGCTGTGACATTTTCTAAACTAAGTCTGCTAGGAGGGGCATAGAGGGAGGAACCAGCCCACACTCTCAAACTTTTAAGTGCCAATGGCTCCTGGTGGACCAGTCTATACCCCCATGGTACTAATGTGGACTCCAGCATCCTCTAGGACGTAAGAGAAAACCAGAGGATAACGGCATCATACAGCGCACCACTGGAAGTATGCATGCCACACATGTTAATAGACACGGGCTGAGGCCGGCTTTGAACATGGTCTCAACCACAGAGCGAGAGAAACCTTTGGACCTTAGGAGGGATGACTTAAGAATAACACAGTCAAAGACAGACGGGCTAGACAACAGGTCCGGACATAGAGGAAGTGAAAAAGGAGCATCTATGGAGAGACTGGAGTTCAGAGAACTAATGGTGCCTGGGCCTCCTTCTTGCTTGAATGTGTGAAACACCCGAGAAAGGAGGGAGACTGGAGGGAAGTGGTACCCCACAAGGAAGGTTCACTTCACTGCCAGGGCGTCCACAAGACTGCTTCAGGATCTCTTGTACGGAACTCGTACATGAGAACTTTGTGTTGCCCGTGAGGCCATGAGGCGCATGTTCGGCAGGCCCCATTTATCCACCAGAAGTTGGAAGACATCTGGGTGAACAGCCCACTAGCCGACGTACACGTTGTAACAGCTGAGTAAGTCCAATTCCCAGTTGAGTGTCCAGGAGATGAACATCGCCGAGATAGTTTGGAGACAGCGTTCAGCCCATCAGAGAATGTGAGAAACTTCTTACATTACTAACAGACAGCGAGTGCCTCCCTGAGGGTTGAGGTAGGCCACCGCAGTGGCGTTTTCGGATTGGACCTCGACCGGTCTAACGTGGAGAATGGACTGTGCCAGTCTGACCGCTTGAAGCTCCAGAAAGTTTATTGGTAAGCAAATTTCGGCATTAGGTGGAATAAAAAAATAAAAATAAAAAAATAAAGATACACAAACCATCCTGGACAAAAATAATTTTGGCAAATTTTTACTAATTTTTGTATATTTTATACTCCCAATACTACCCAACCCCCCCTCTTTTTTCAACATACCGTATGTCTATATCGCATTCCATTTTTGAATAAAAACAAAAGTTATTTCACACAACCATAGCATCTGTATTATCCATACCTGACTATATCATAGACACACATGATTATCTCAGGCGCATCTGTTAAACAAATACTGCTACATCCTGGACAATGTCCTGAAGGGACAATCCCGCTGCACAGGACTTGCATGAGACCAGTGTAGGAGCCCGCAGAGGCTGGTAGGATATAGCGTTGTATAACCTGGCTCCTAGCAGAGGTATAGAGGGAGACTGGAACCTGGAAGGACCAGAGCATCCTAGGTATGTGTGCGCTATATAAATAGCTGGTAATAAATTAATATTAATAATAAATAAATCCTAGTATCTGCTAAAGCTTTATCTGTTTCATGCCCGCTCCTATCCACCAGCTACACCCCATTGTCTCCCCTGTGGGGCCACATGATCCCTGAAAAAACAAGCTGAGTGCAGTAGTAACGCATGGTGAATTTTCAGATTG
The DNA here is from genome assembly GCF_028390025.1 of Pseudophryne corroboree. NCBI lineage: Eukaryota > Metazoa > Chordata > Amphibia > Anura > Myobatrachidae > Pseudophryne > Pseudophryne corroboree. Next base: position 298,713,398 of record NC_086444.1, read on the forward strand.
GTAAGGGAACAAAAAAATTTGAAATTAGCTTTTATTACCTGGAACATATCTGATCAGCTCATGGCCCTGAAGATACAGAATGTAATTTAGCCATCTATAGGGGAGTAAGGAGTTAAAAGTTTTCTAAAAGGGGTGGTCTTCTGTATGCCGAATGTCGGGATCCCGGCGCACAGTATACCGGCGCCGGAATCCCGACACCCGGCATACAGACAACTATTCTCCCTCGTGGGGGTCCACGACCCCCCTGGAGGGAGAATAAAATAGTGTGCCGCGCGTAGCGCGCCACCGTGCTTGCAGCGTGGCGAGCGCAGCGAGCCCGCAAGGGGCTCCTTTGCGCTCGCCACGCTGTCAGTATGCCGGCGGTCGGGCTCCCGGCGCCGGTATGCTGGGCGCCGGGAGCCCGAGCGCCGGTATACCGTACGACACCCTTCTAAAAGTGCAGTGGATTGCCAGGTTAATGTAAATTACATCAATAGCTCATGAGGAAATGTCAACTGTGGAATTTAGCTTTAATAGTCCCTTAAAAAGACTTTCTTGTGCAGAATCTGGTTAACCCCCAAAATTCATATCCTGGAGAAGCACATACCTTCACATGAGGGGGTAACTGCTCTATTGGAAGCTGGGGTTGCAGGTGTTGGAGATCCAGTGGGCACAGGCATGCTAACAGACTCTGGTGCATTAGACCCAGACTGAGGAGAGCTTACAGCTTGTCCTGGGGCTCCACTTCCCATGGCATTCTGTCTTGGAGAGCGGGGCCTGTGGGTCTTGGGGGAAAGTCTTTGTACTAAAAAAAACAAACAAACACAAAGCCATCCATAATATTAAACACAGCACTGTATGTACAAAGCATATAGACCTTTGTGATGTGACATTCAAACAAGTGTATCAGACTTACCCCCACTCACAACAGATGACCAAGTGCCACCTGAAGAGTTATTTCGAGTTGGTGGAGCAGGTTCCCCAGGTTCATTGCGAGAAACAAACTCCAGACCTCCACATATCGTGCTCCTACCATTAGAAACTCTATGAGTACGGGGATGCCGCTGTGCTTTGGGTGACATCCTTGGAGGTCCTAAAATCAGGCAAAATGCCAAATTTACTCATATAGCAAGCTAAACATGGATGAAAATAGTTTGGTATGGATTTTGACATGTGGCAGAAATAAAGTTGCTGTGAAAATATACATACAACTTTTATTTTTTATTATTACAGAAAAAGCATGTGACAAACCAAAATGCATTACTACATATATATGTTAAAAACAAGCACATTGTAATAACACACTAACATATTTTGCAACATACCCATGCAACCCACAACAAAAGCTGTTAGTAAAATTTGACTGTTACATAACTACATGTCAAACGTGTTCAGAAGTATCCTATATAAATGCAAAAGTATAACCAAGTATATAACATGCTTCACATAAAGATCTCCTAACATATGACATACACAAAAAAATTTGACTAAATAACTTTCTAAGTGTCTGAAATGGAGAGAGTTATGGTAGACTTACCATTGTTAACTCTTTCTGCGAGGTACATTGGGTTCCACAGGGAAACATCGGTGCGTAGAGTGGATCTTGATCCAGAGGCACCAAAAGACTAAAGCTTTACGCTGTCCCAGGATGCATTGGGGCCTCCTCTATAACCACGCCTCCAGGCACTGTGAGCTCCGTTTCGTTAACCAGTCCAATGCAGGAGCAGGTAGTTAGTCACATAGAACCACATTCTCACGACAAGAGAAGGGACCAGCGGCTAATGCCATACAAACTCGTAGAAGCTAGGTGCGTCAGGGTGGGCGCCCTGTGGAACCCAATGCACCTCACAGAAAGAGTCAACAATGTTAACTACCATAGCTCTTCTTTTCTGCAGCAGGTTACATTGCTTTCCACAGGGAAACATCGGGGATGTCCTAAAGCAGTTCCTCAAGGGAGGGGACGCGCCTTAGCTTGTACGAGAACCCAGTGTTCAAAGGAAGCATCCTGGGAGGCGAAAGTATCAAAGGCGTAGGGGTATATGCAATTGCCGGCGAATCGCGGCAATTTTTCGCCTGTTTTTAATTCGACACAATTCGACCGTCGAATTCCGGCAGGTGGGTGCCGGAATTCAACATATTCAATAAAAAACGGATTCGACAGTCCCGCTGTCGAAAAACGTCCGATTTGACGGATTTTGATTAGACTTGTAAAAATTTAAATAAAAAAAAAACGGGAAAAACCGCGAAAAAAAATTGCGTGGGGTCCCCCCTCCTAAGCATAACCAGCCTCGGGCTGTTCGAGCCGGTCCTTGTTCTAAAAATCCGGGGGAAAAACTGACAGGGGATCCCCCGTATTTTTAAAACCAGCACCGGGCTCTGCGGACAGACAATGCCACAGCCGGGGGTCACTTTTATACAGCGCCCTGCGACCGTGGCATTAAATATCCAACTAGTCACCCCTGGCCGGGGTACCCTGGAGGAGTGGGGACCCCTTCAATCAAGGGGTTCCCCCACCCCAGCCACCCAAGGGCCAGGGGTGAAGCTCGAGACTGTCCCCCCCCATCCAAGGGCCCCATCCAAGGGCTGCGGATGGGGGGCTGATAGCCTTGAGTAAAGTGAAAGAATATTGGTTTTTCCAAAAGAACTACAAGTCCCAGCAAGCCTCCCCCGCAAGCTGGTACTTGGAGAACCACAAGTACCAGCATGCGGGTGGAAAAACGGGCCCGCTGGTACCTGTAGTTCTACTGGGGGGAAAAATACCCAAATAAAAACAGGAGAGACACACCGAGAAAGTAAAAGTTTATTTCATACATGCAGACACATACATACTTACCTATGTTGACCCGCCGACTGCCACGCCCCCCTCGTCACTGAAGAATCCGTGGTACCTGTGAATAAAATTATACTCACCTGATCCAGTGTCCGGATCTTTTTAAATAATCCTCGTACTTGGCAAAACAACAAAACGGCAACCCGGACCAAACGGACTGAAAGGGGTCCCATGTCTACACATGGGACCCCTTTCCACGAATGCCGGGACCCCACGTGACTCCTGTCACAGAGGGTCCCTTCAGCCAATCAGCGAGCGCAACGTCGTGGCACTCTGCTGATTGGCTATGCGCGTCTGAGCTGTCAGACAGCGCATCGCAAAGCCTTACCATTATATTCAATGGTGGGAACTTTGCGGTCAGCGGTGAGGTCACCCGCGGTCAGCGGCTGACCGCGGGTAACCCCACCGCTGACCGCAAAGTTCCCACCATTGAAACTAATGGAGGGAGCTGTGCGATGCGCTGTCTGCCAGCACAGACGCGCATACAGCCAATCAGGAGAGTGCCACGAAGTGGGCTTCCTGATTGGCTGAAGGGACCTTTCTGTGACAGCAGTCACGGGGGGTCTCTGCATTCGGGGAAAGGGGTCCCATGTGTAAACATGGGACCCCTTTCAGTCCGTGTGGTCCGGGTATTCGTTTTTTTCGTTTTGCCAAGTACGTGGATTACAAATCACAGGACACTGGATCAGGTGAGTATAACTTTATTCACAGGTACCTCGGCTCGTCGGATCAGGAGACGTGGCAGTCGGCGGGTCAACATAGGTAAGTATGTATGTGTCGGCATGTATGAAATAAAGTTTTACTTTCATGGTGTGTCTCCTGTTTTTATTTGGGTATTTTTATTTCCAGTAGAACTACAGGTACCAGCGGGCCCGTTTTTCCACCCGCATGCTGGTACTTGTGGTTCTCCAAGTACCAGCTTGCGGGGCAGGCTTGCTGGGACTTGTAGTTCTTCTGGAAAAACCAATATTCTATCATTTTACTCAAGGCTATCAGGGGGGAGGGGGGAGGGGACAGCCTCGGGCTTCACCCCTGGCCCTTGGGTGGCTGGGGTGGGGGTAACCCTTGATTGAAGGGGTCCCCACTCCTCCAGGGTACCCCGGCCAGGGGTGACTAGTTGGATATTTAATGCCACGGCCGCAGGGCGCTGTATAAAAGTGACCCCCGGCTGTGGCATTATCTGTCCAGCTAGTGGAGCCCGATGCTGGTGTAAAAAATACGGGGGACCCCTACGCTTTGTCCCCCGTATTTTTTGCACCAGGCGCAGAGCCCGGTGCTGGTTTTAAAAATACGGGGGATCCCATGTCAGTTTTTTACCCGGATTTTTAGAACCAGGACCGGCTCGAAGAGCCCGAGGCTGGTTATGCTTAGGAGAGGGAACCCCACGCATTTTTTTTTCCTGATTTTAACCATTCCATTTAAAAAAAATATATATATATTTTAAAAAATATATAAATACTTGTGCCTCCAAAATAGACAAACCAAGTACCTAATCCCTTCTAATATAAATAGATATGCTATTACCAATAAAAAAACACACAACAAAAAACTTTTAGAAATTTTTATTAGATTGCGCCAGCAAAGTGTGGCGGATTGAAAATGACGAATTTACAATCTTCAATTGAATATACTTTTGTCGAATTGCCGCATTTGTACCATTGCAGAAATGTCGAATTTGACAAATGTCGAATTTCAAAAAGTCGAATTTTGAAAGTCATTTTTTTTGCCGAAAAGTACTGAATTGCATTGTCGAAATTTTTTTTTTGGGGCGAAAATGTCCCGTTTTTCCGACAATTTCGGGAATTCGACCGCAATTGCATATACCCCATAGAATCTAATGAACGTGTTCACCATGGCGGACCGCCAAAGAAGGTCCAACAGACCGAGTAGAATGGGCTTTAATAACAGCAGGAGCTGGGAGTCTAGCCTGCGCATAAGCCTTCGCATAAGCTTGTGCAATCACCATTCTAATCCATCAGGCCAAGGTTTGCTTATTCACAGGCCTTTGTGGAAACCAAACACAAAAAGGGAATCTGACCTCCTGCTGGAGGCAGTCCTCTCCACATATATACGGAGAGACCTTACCAAATCTAAGGACCGCTCTTTGGAGGACAAATCAGAAGTAAAGGCCAGAACCAAAATCTCTTTGTTAAAGGTGAAAGGATAACACCACCTTAGGTAAATAAACTGGGCGAGTACTAAGAACTGCCCGGTCACGATGAAATATCAGACAGGGTGGACAAAGCGTCCAAGTCCGACACCCTTCTAGCAGAGGCAATAGCCATTTAAGGTTCACCGACTCAAGAGGTTCAAATTGAAACTCTTGCAGGGCATTCAGGACAACAGACAGATCCCATGGAGCCACAGGAAGGACATAGGGCAGCTGAATCCTTAAGACACCCTGAGTGAATGAACGTTCGGTGTAGACGCAATTTTTCTCTAAAACCAAACCGACAAGGCAGATATATGTACCTTGAGAGAGGACAGATAAAAACCCAAATCCAAGCCGCGTTGCTTAAAAGCCAGAATTCTGGAAGTTCTGAATCTGTATGCAACATAATTCTTATCAGCACACCAGGTGAAGTAAGAATTCCAGACCCTGTAATAAATCCGGGCAGATGCCGGTTTGCGGGCTTTCAACATAGTTTGGATGACCGCCTGAGAGAATCCTTTGGTCCTCAGGAGCAATGCTTCAAGAGCCACGCCGTCAAAGCCAGTCTGGCCAGGTACGGATTAAGACATGGGCCCTGTACGAGGAGGTTTGGGCGCTGATGAAGTAGCAGGGGATATTCTGTCGATAGACCCTGCAGGTCTGAGAAACAATGCCATCTGGGCCATGCTGGAGCGACTAGAAGAAGTAGTATTCATCCTTCTTGTTTGAACTTCCGCAGGACTCTGGGCAGGAGTGACACTGGAGGGAACACGTAGGGCAGCTGAAAGTACCATGGAATTGCCAGTGCATCCACGAACGCTGCTTAAGGATACCTGGTCCTTGATCCAAAAACCCGAACCTTGCGAATGTGTCGAGACGCCATCAGGTCTACATCTGGTAGGCCCCAATTGTCCACTAGGAGTTGAAAGACTTCCGGATGAAGACTCCACTCTCCGGCGTGCACGTCCTGATGACTGAGGAAGTCTGCTTCCCAGTTCAGGGCGCAGGGAATGAACACTGCCGATATAGCTGGCAGATGGTGTTCCACCCAACGAAGGATTTTTGACACTTCCATCAAAGGCATGCGGCTTCGAGTGCCGCCTTGATGGTTTATGTATGCCACCGTTGTGGCATTGTCTGACCGTACTTGAACAGGCCTGTTCTGTACCAGAGGCATGGAGAGAGTCCATGCATTGAACAATGCCAGAATGTTTATTGGGAGGAATGATTCCTCCTTGGTCCACCGAACCTGAGAATAGTGTTGGTCCAACACCGCACCCCATCCCCTCAGACTGGCGTCCGTTGTCAGCAGGACCAAGTCAGGGATCCAGAAGGGACGGCCCCTTTTCAACTGCTGGTCCTGCAGCCACCAGGTTAGCGATAGACGCACCTCCAGAGCCTGATGAGGTAGGCCATCCCACTTGGAAAGTATTAACCTCTGCAGGGGGAGAGAATGAAATTGAACATACTCTACCATGTCGAATGCAGACACCATTAGGCCAAGTAATTAAATCGCCGAGTTTATAGACACTCTGGGGTGACAAGAAAGCATCTTATCCTGTCCTGGAGCTTCAAGACTTTTTCTAAGAGACAGAAACAGTTGATGACTGTGTGTGGCCAGGAGTACCCCCAGGTGCACCATGCTCTGAGCTGGGACCAGCGAGGATTACGTCCAATTGATGAGTCACCCGTGAGCGTGTAGGAAGCTTACCGTCGGTTGTAGATGACTGAGGAGGACATCGTGGGAGTTTGCCAGAATCAGCAAGTTGTCCAGATACAGCAGGATCCTCACTCCCTGGCAATGGAGAAGGGCCGTTATTACGGCCATGACCTTGGTGAAGATTCTAGGAGTCGTAGCCAGTACAAATGGCAGAGCCTGGAGCCGATAGTGGAGGTCGCCAACAGCAAACCGCAGATACTGCTAATGCGACATGGCAATAGGTATATGAAGGTACGCATCCTGTATATCCAAGGATACCATATAGTTACTGGGTTCCATAGCCAGTACAATTGAGCGCAGTGTTTCCATATGGAACTTGAACACTCACAAACTTGTTCAGTGATTTGAAGTGGAGTAGAGGCCGAAAAGATCCATTGGATTTCGGAACTATAAACAGGGTTGAGTAGTAACATCTGCCTATGTGGGACCGAGGTACCAGCACTACCACTCCTGTATTCAGGAGGGAACGCACAACCTTTTGCAGAGCTTGCACCTTTAACGGATCAGAGGGGAAACAGTGGTGCAAAACTGGCAAGGGGGACGTCTCTTGAATGAGACTGCGTACCCGTGAGAGACAATTTCCCGCAGCCATGCATCTGAAGTGGTCTTTAACCAGACCTGGGTGAACTGCAGAAGTCTGCCTCCCAACCTGGGGTCCCCCAGGGGAGGCCCGCCCCATCATGTGGCAGGCTTGTCTTGTTTAGAAGCAGGCTGACGGGCCACACAGGATTGTTTAGCCTTGGGCTTTGTGGTTTTGGGAGCACAAGACTGTCTCAGGTATGCATGACCTTTTGATTTCCCTTGAGGCGAAAAGGAACTAAAAGTGGTAGCTTTTGCCTTCTGTGCAGAAGGATTAGTATTTGGGAGAAAAGCAGTCTTAGCAGCTGCTAACTCAGACACAATTTTATTAAGGTCTTCCCCCAAACAAAATGTCCCCCTTAAAGGGGAGCACCTCCAAGGTCTTTTTGGAGTACAGGTCCACCTTCCATGACCTCAACCACAGAACACGGCGAGCCAGGACAGACGTAGTCGACGTCTTGGCTGCCAACACACCCGCCTCAGAGGATGCCTTCTGAATGTAGTAGACAGCGGTGGTAATGTGAAACCGGTATTGTCTGGCATTGTCAGATATATCCTCGGGCAGCTCTTCCTCTAATGCCTGAACCCATTCTTCAATTCCTTTTGCAGCCCAAGAGTCTGCAATAGTGGGCCTATATACAGCACGTTAGGGAGTAAACAGACTTCAGGCATCCATCCACCCGCTTATCTGTTTGTTTCTTCAGTGAAGTGAAAGTGGTGATAGGCAGAGTGGATGACACCACTAGGCGGGTGACTTGAGAATCCACCAGCGGTGAATTTTCCCACTTGTTACATAACTCTGGAGGGAGAGGATAGCGAGCCAAGGCCCGTTTAGACAGAGGGAATTTCTTCACTGGATTAGACCAGGGTTCCTGCCTGAAGTTCACCAAATGGTCAGAATGGGGTAATCGATTTTTAAACAACTTCTGCCTTTTAAACATATCAGTTTTCTTAGCCACAGTAGTGGGATCCTCATTAGTGATTTTGGAGGATTTGCTTAATAGCAACCACAAGGGCAGGGACATCAATTTGCAATAGAGAATCCTAGTCAGAAACACCTGATTCAGTGTCTGACAGGACAGTACGCCCCCCCCCCCCCTCCTCTTCAGATTAAATATCTAAGAGATTAGTGGATTGTGTGGAGGAAGCAGCCCGCTTAGATGTACCAGAGACACGGGAGTGACCTGGAGTAGATTTAATTGGTGCAACTGGGTAAAACAATTTTTCCGCCCAAGGAGGATTAACCATAGGGACAATTTGTGGCTGTAGTGGCACTGGTGGCCCCATAGGGGGCATAAGGAATTCCACCAGATTACCTAGTAGGTTTGTGAACACAGCCCAGGGTGGCTCCTGGTTGCAGGAGCTGCAGACTGAGATGTATGACACATAGTACACAGACAATCATACACAGCTTCCCCCTCTGGTAAATCTTTGCTGCATGCTCTGCATGATGCAGGAGTGTCAACAGACTTACAGTCCTTCTTGTTAGACATTGTACACAAATGCAAGAGCGGTTTACTGCAATAAAGCCAGACAGAACACCTGCAAATAAATCCGTTAGTATATGACTGAATACACAGTACATAGCACAAGCACATAAACCCAGTATTATGTGACTGAGTACACAGTAGAATACACATAATAGGTAAATACTGTGACACACCAATATAAATATATATATATTTTTTTTTAAATTAATTAGTGTTCACGCTAGGCCGTTTTAGCACGGTGTTGCGCCATGTCCAATTTTTATTTTTTTGAAAGAGCAAAATCTGCCCTGCCCTTTCTGCGGCACCCTGCTGAAACAGCCTGCCCGCTTCCTGCTCTTACAGCATTCACGCTAGGGGAGAGCACTTGGGGGA